>NW_005054522.1:948874-967794 GCF_000277835.1 Geospiza fortis
AGAAGAGTCTGAACCAGGATTCTGGAAGTGTGTCCTCCTCCTGGCTCTCTCAGGTATGTGGTGTGTTTTTTATGACTTTGGGCTATAGAAAGACTTAAAAGTACAACTCTCAGGACCAGAGGATTTGGCCTGTGTTGACATAATTTTCCAGGCAATATCTGAGCGTGGCAGCCCAGGGTGGGGTGGGATGGGGAGAAGATGGGAGATACATCTACCACAGGATCAAAGAAATGCTGTTTGGCAACATCAGCCGCAGGACTCTAATTCAGCTGTGTTTTCATCTGGCTGAGCCTTGAGTCACCTCTGCAATTCATCATTTGTCATTTCCCAACAAGCTGTTCCAGTGCTGTGGTAGGTGCCTAGAGGCAATTTTTATCCTGCTGTGCAACCTCCCAGGCCAGTCTGTGGGTGCTGCCCTTTGTTACAATGCCTGGCTGTGCCACAAAGAGCTCAACTTTGGTGTTCTTGACCTTTAGAGTAGCTGCAGGCGGTTGTTGGGCTGCCCTTCAGCCTCCCTTTGGCCAGACTCAACAGGTCTGAATCCCTTTCACAAGGTGAGAATCCCTTTCTGAAGGTGTGTGCTCCCTGCCTCAGACCACCTTGGTAGCATATCCGAGAGCAATTTCAAAGCAGCCAAATCTCAACAGCATTTGTGAGTCCACATACATGGTGAAATCCTAATATACAAACATTTTCCAGGAAAAAAAAAATCAAAGGAGCCTTTATAAGCAGGTTGTATTAATAAGTAAAGGTATTTCATCCTCCTAAGAATGTATCTGTATGAAACCACAGCACGGATTAATTTCTATACAGACCAAAATGTGATTGAAATTGAAGTGCAGTTATGACTGCTGCTATAGCTTATGAGGAAGTGTGTTGTTATCACTGCACGGTGGAAAGAAAATTCCACAAATTCAGAATACAGGCTCCAGAGTTGCATTAATACACTGGGACTTCCATTTTTACCTGAGGAACAACTGCAGAGTGTGAAAGACCAGAAGGGAAGGGTAATCCAGGTTCTTGTTAATAGAACTCTTGGGGTGGGTTAGAATGAAACAACACTGAATGACCAGTGTTTTTAAGAATATATATATGCAGAAGGGTTTATTTTAGAACAATTTGGTTGCAATGGAAAGGAGGTATGTTGTAATTTTGGTTAGTATTATCTTTGTAAATATCCATACTATATATCCATATAATATATATATATATATATATCTCTCCACATTTTTATTTTTAAAAAATATATATCCATATATATCTGTATATATCCATTAAAATATCACTTAAGGAAATATATAAAGGAAAAAAAGAAAGAAAGGATAAGAGTAGAAAGACCTCACCTCCCATGGATCCAGGGACAAGATTTTATTGTTGCTATTTTGATGTCTGTTGGTTGAAGGGATGGTCGCAGTCTTGATCCATTGGGTGTGAGGGGAAAATCCCCCACACAAAAAGCCCAGTGAGTTAAAATGTGCTCAGGCTGGGTGGGAATGCCCAGGTACCTCACCTGGGGGGGAGCTTTCAATCCTTTGGTGGAAGGCCTCAGGGGACACTTCAGGGGGTCCGTGATGGTTTATGACCTCTTCTCAGCTGCCTCTCACATCAGGGAAGTTGAGGCCTTTATGGCTCATCAGAAGGGATGAAAACCCTCAGGTGTGAATGTGACCTTCCCCAAGGGCAAGGGGTGGGAGCTCTACAGCTGAGCCAGTTGTGTAAGGGAGTACAATTGCCATGATAAAAACACCATCCCACCTCCACAGGGTCTGCTTCTTATCATTCTTCTCCCTTATTTAGCTAAAAACCTGGCTTGTAGCCTCCCATGGTGGTTGCTCACTACGTCTGTCTTATGCAGTTCAGAGGTTTTGCCACGTGAGGATCTGAAAGTGAAAACAATATACTGATTTTTGGTCTCCAAAGCCGAAAGAAAGTGAAAGAGTATAACCACAGGGAGCCTGACAGCTCTCAGCTGTGTGTTAGTAGCAGGGTGGTGCTTCATTGGTGGCATGGAGGTGACCTTTCTGTCACCTCAGTGTTACCTGATCTGCATGCACAGGGACCATAGCACTTGGTCTGGTGGAGTTAATGTAACCAAAGATATCCAAGTCCCACACCAACTTTTTCAGCTGAACTGTACAATATTAAAAAAAAGCTGTTGATCCTTGTGAGGAAAAAAAAATGGATTGACTACATTTATCTCCAAAATTCAAGGATTGCCATGAGCCAGCATTTGGAGTGTTGCACAGAAAGGCTCGAGGAAAATTGTTTAAAATGGATAATGTATATCTGCTGTCCTTGGGGGGGATTTAGTAACATAGACAAGCTTTTATATCCTTACCTTCTCCTTGCACTTTTTTCCATAAAATTGATACTTTTCATATGGCTCTGGACAAGGGGTCTATTTTTTACATAGAAAATGTTCCTTGAGGGAGAGCTGCACAGCAGAGGTGCTTTAGGGACACAGGGGAAGAACAGAATAAGCAGCTGCTGCCTTTTCTGTGAACCTCTAATCTTTGGTCTGATTGGCTCAGTGTTTTACCCATCACTTGAAGCTCACTCTCATTTGTACACCGGGCAAAGGTGAACATGTGAATGCCCCATCCCTGGAAGTGTTCAAGGGCAGGATGGACTAGATTTTGAGCAACCTAGTGGAAGGTGTCAAAACGGGGTTTGAAAATGAATGATCCCTAAGGTCCCTCCCAGTCCAAACCATTCCATGATTCTATGAACATACCTGGCAGGTAAGGTGAGACCTGCATGTATCACCATCCTGGCTGATGTAAAGAGTGCTGGCCTTGAGGTGTCTACACTCCCTCTCTGTCCTCACTCACAGATCCTGCCTGTGGCCATGGGATCTTTGCTGCCCTTGAAGGAGAAGAGTCCAGAAGAGCACAAATCTCCTCAATCCACCTGTCCAAGCAACATTCCTTTCTTGCATTTTGTTTTCTCACGTGCATTTTGTTTTCTCATGTGCATTTGTCTTCTGTGATTAACTTTGCCCTGAAGACCTGCAGCCCTCCATGTACTTAGTATCTCTTCAGCTATTCACTTCCTTTTTCCACGGGGACTGAAAACTCAGGAGAAGGCTTTCATGACATCTCATTTTTTTCAGTAGGATCACAGCATCATTTAGGTTGGAAAAGATGTCCAAGATCATCAAGTCACAACTTTGATCAATCACCATCTTGTCAATCAGACCATGGCACTGAGTGCCACATCCAGTCATTAAAATAGAAACAGTACTGCCCTCTGGTTCAAAACCCCCTCTCTCCACCACTGCAGTCATAAGAGCTGTTTCCATTTCCCTGCATTTGCTCAGCTACTTCCCAGCTTGCCCTGCTTCACCATGAGGTTGGACTGCTGCATTTAGCATCTGATAGAAAGAAAACTGAGAGAGAAATCAGGAGAACATCCACTGGGAGAAGCCAGATCCAGACTTCAAAACAATTTCACTAAAAAAGTGCTGTAAATCCTGTTGGTTTTCTTTTTTTTTTTTTTTTACCATGATATGGAAAACTTACCAAAAGTACTTCATGTAGGAATCTCTGATCTCACAACTGTAAGAAGACTGGAGGATCCAACAGAATTTTTTACAAGTAGAAGAAATTGAGGTTTTTCTTATGGAACAGACCACAGGGGAGTTGGATCATTGGGCAGCAAAGCTCACTGAACATCTCTCATCCAGAAAGTACACAGCTCAGGGCAACATGTAGGCAGTGCCTCCACTAACTTGAAAGGCCAAGAAGATCCAGTAAACAGGAACAGAGATTTTTATTAAAAAACAGTGAAATGCAAAACCATGAGCTCATAGGCCTCAGGAGTTGTTTGAGAGATTCATTACTTCATAACCATATCTGGTTATAACAACCAACACGTTGTTACTGTATTCCTGGAGTTTTGGAAGTGGAGGAAAATGAATCCAGTTTAGTTGTCAATGAATGAGCAGTGGGAATAGACAGCTCCTTTGCCAGCTCTGTCCCACCTGCACAGCCCATTATCAGCTCTCCAAGCTGAGTGTCCCTCTGCATTTGCCTTCCAGGGGAGCAAGAGCCCTTCACTGAAATCCTGCCACCATGCTGGGGCTGCTGCTGCTGCAGGTGTTGGCCAGCTGCCTCTGGCTGGGACACAGCGAGGTGGTGAACTCCTTTACAAGTTGTCCTCAGTTCTTCTATGCACGGATTCCCCCAAATGATGCCCTGAATCCAAAGAACCCAGCGTGGATCTGCCAGCGCTTCAGGAACTCGTATCACTATGCCACCCTGTATGACAGAGACAGGAGAATTCCAGTGTACTCTGCTTACATCTACCAGCCTGGACCTGGAAGCAGGTCTAGTTCGTGGTATGCTGAGCCTCAGGTAGGTGTTTCTCGTACAGCACATCACCCTCCAGCCACTCAGAGATGAGCTGCAGCATTCAACCCAACTTTTCTATTTCCTCCCACTTACCTTACACACATGCACACATGTACGCATGGACACACTGGACAAGATTCTTGTAATTGAACTTCAAACATCTTCACCACATGATTCCTCTGATGCATCTGAGACATCAGCAGCAGCATGAGATGAATCACATGCCAAAGGTGCCCAGCTCTCTGCCTTCACCTGACAGCAACAGCAAATCACATTACTTTGCATGACATGACAAAATCAAATGCTTCCCCTCCCTGTGCCCTGCTGTGCTGGGTGACCAAGGGATGGGGAAAAGGCATCCAGGAGAGGCGAAACTTGAGGGACCCACAGTCCTGCTGGGATCTGATCCCCGCTTTGCCCTGAGCTGTTCTGCATCCTTGGCAGAGCTTATCTGCTTCCAGTGATGTCTTAAACAGGCTTTGTGATTGGTGTTAGAGAAGTGAGGAGAAACTCAGAAGGGGGGTGAGATGGCCCAGAGACAAAGCCTCGAGGGAAAAGGCACTGGAGATGAGAGCGTCAGGTTAACTGTGGAGGGATTTCTGGAGTGACATTTCAGGCAGTGCAAAGTGAGGAGCATCAGTGTTGGTCCATTCAGAAGGGTGTGATCTCCATCCATGGGCAGTGACCCCTGAGCACCTTTGGCTCAGGCTTGGTGCAGAAGGATCCAGCAGACAGACAGAACTTCACAAGCTCTAGAGGAGACAAATGTCCTTCAAGACAAACTTCAGTAAGACAGGCCAGGCCAATTAAGGAACAGAAGAACAACAAATTCTGGACCTTTCTATGAGCAGAGTAGGAGAGATTTTGGTGAAAATGTGCAAGGTCATAATGTCCAGTTCCAGAGGAAGGCTATATATGCTTCCCTAAAGATGAACAACAAGGTATTGAAGTTATGAAAAAATAACCACTTGCACTTGTTACTCACATGAACACAAGCAACTAATTTGGTCTTGCACCACTGCAGTCTCCACATTAGGGAAGGATAAAAACTTCTGGTTTTTTGTAGAATCATAGAATCATAGAGTGTTTTGTGTTGAAAGGAACCTTAAATATCATCTCAATCCAAACCCCCTGCATGGGACAGGCCACGTGCCACCAGACCAGCATGCTCCAAACCCATCACTGGCTTTATCTTCCTACACCCTGGACACAGGATACCTGAAAAACCTTTGATTTTGGTAACGTTCTCCAGAGGCATTTTTGGAGTATTTCGTTTTCAGAGGAGTCTTTTGGGATTACAGGCTCCTCTCAAAAGCTGATGTTTTTTATTTTCATATCAATGATGCTGCAGAAAATGCTCCCTGGCCCAGATCAGCTCTGAGACACATTCCCAGCACTGCTGTAACAGATTCCATTCACAATGAGATCTTTTTGCTTATTGAGCAAAACTGTTCATTCTTGAATCAACTGCAGCCCTCCCAGGGAAGCCTCAGCTCCAGGACTGATTTCCTGACACTTCTCCCTGTGTATGGGGTTACAGGAGGCAACCTCTGATGTCCCAGGACTGGGGTGCACCTGTAGCAACCCCACATAAAATCACAGAATCACAGAATCACAGTGTGGTGTGAGGGGATCCAGGGAGAGCCCTGGGCAGATTTGGGCTGTGGAGACAGGAGGAAAGAGAAGCAGATTTGGCAGGGGAGGTGTCCCACCCAAATCACCTTTCAATCCTAGGTGGGGAAATGCTCCTTGTCTCATACATCCATGCTCCCAGCACAGACTGCAGGCTGGATCACAAAGGTCACAAGTCAAACTGAGAGCAGTCAGATTCTGAGCTGCTTGCTCTTTAAAGCTCTTGTGTTCATGTGGGTTGGTCACGTGTATGATTTCTCTCAGATTCATACATTTTCATACACTGAGATGACAATAAATGGAATTTGGAGCATCAGAGCCTTCTGCTCTATGGAAATCTGTTTCATTACATGCATCCTCAGTACTGACACCTTTTCCTCTTCCTACCCTGTCAAGCTGATCAACCCAACTTATTCCAGGGATATAGATACAGAGAAGTCCATCAGTAATCGATACAAGATCACTCTACAGCAAATTGGCCAGAGTCAGGCTATCAACCAAGACTACAACAAGCTCCAGGGTTTGGACCGTGGTCACTTGAGCCCCAGTGGCCACCAAAGCGGCAACAACAGCAGGTGGGCTACCTTCACCCTCACCAACATAGTGCCCCAGAACAGCACACTCAACAAGGGCCAGTGGAAAGACTACGAGAACCAAACGATGGCTCAGAATACCCAGGGCTGTAGAACAACCTATGTGATCACGGGTGCTGTGCCAGGGAACACCTACATCTCCAATAACAGGGTTAATGTACCCAGCCACATCTGGTCAGCTGCCTGCTGCCAGACCAACACTGCCATGAAGACTTGGGCGGTCATTGCTGGAAACAACATGAACCAGGTGCAGAACCTCACACGGGCACAGCTGGAGGCCAACTTGACCCAGCTCTATGGGAGGGGACAGGTTTCTCTGTTCCACAGTGCCTGTCCCCCGTAACAAACCTCATATCCTGGGTGGAAAAGGCTCATGAGCTTTTCCCACGTGTCATTAGAATCACAGAATGCTTTGTGTGTTATGGGACTTCAAAGATCATCTTGTTCCATCCCTTTCCCTGTGCAGTGACACCTTCCACTACACCAGGTTGCTCCAAGCCCCATCCAACCTGGCCTTGAACATTCCAGGGACGGGACAGACACAGCTTCTCTGCTCACCCTGTGACAGGGCCTCACCACCCCCTCAGTATAGAATTTCTCCCTAACATCTCATGTAACTGTGCCCTTTGTCAGTGTGAAACCATTCCCTCTTGTCCTGTCACTCCATCCCTTTGTCCAAAATCCCTCACCAGATCTCTTGGTGAACTTCTAGGTAGTGGAAGGGGATTGAACTTCTCTCCACAGCCTTTTCTTGTCAAGGCTGAACACACTCAGCTGTCTCAGCCTGTCTCCAGAACAGAGATGTTCCAGACCTTGAAACATCTTCGTGGCCTCCACTGGACTCCACTCCAGTATATTTTTAGTCCTTCTCATTTTGTGGGCCCCAGACCTGGACACAGCACTCCAGGTGCAAGGACAAGATTCTGGACAACCTGCTCTAGATGACCCTCCTTGACCAAGGGTATGGACTAGAAGATTTTGAGTGGTCCCTCCCATACTCAACAATTCAGTGATTCTGTGATCCTGAGACATATTTTTGTTTGCTTGCTTTTGAAACTGCACCTTGAGAGCAGCACCTGTGGTATCAGACAGGCAGGATGAGGCATTAGATATAAAGGAAGCTTTGAGCAGCCAAAGATAAATTTCTGTGATGCACTGTTTGGATACCTGAATTCTCTGCCCTGCTTCTGAAGCTTTTCTGCAAAATTATAGGGAACTGATTTGGGGAAATGCGTTCAATGCATTCAATGTATTCAATGTATTCAATGTATTCAAAGTATTCAATGTCATAATCAAAAGATCATCACAGGACAGATCATTTACTTCTTGAGTAGTTCACAATAAAAATTATTTGCTGCAGTCCTGGTTTGCAGGGTCATCTCATGTATAAACCACAAGTTCCTTCTTGCTGAAATTTCTACTACCAATAATGTCACAGTTCCCAGGACATCAGTGCTATTTCAAGCTGAAAGACATCCCAGTACTTCAGGGGCTGCCTCTGACTTGCTCACCCACCTCTGCACACTGGCTGAGGCTTGAGACCACACTCATCCTCATTCCTGCTCATCCCATGCCCACTGCTTCAGCTTTCCAGGCTCTGGAACTATGAGTGATTGACCAACCCCATGAATCCCACCTCCATCACCTCCTTGGGCTGTCCTGGGGACCTCTACCCCTGGCAGTGCCCAGAAATGCCCTGTCCTCCACAGCAAGCTTGTGAAATACTTGGGAAGCCAAAAAGAAGAAGGAATCAGTTTCACAGAATTACTGAATGACAGAATTCAAGGTTGAAATAGACCTCGAAGGTCACCCTGTTGCACCATCCTGTCAGCACTACCACTGTAAACCTTAAACCACTAATCCATATCACCCAGTGCCAAATCCAAATGCCTCTGAAACACCTCCAGGAATGGTGACTCCAGTACCTCTCTGGGCAACCTTTTCCATTTTCTGACAACATGACAGTTGAAAGTGTTTTTTCTAACATCTAATATGAATTTCCCCTGTCTCATCTTAATGCCTTTTCCTCTAGTCCTCTCACTACTGGCATGGTGGAAGAGACCAATTTCAACCTCATTACAACCTCCTTTCAGGCAATTGAAGAGTGCCTTCAGCCTGCTCTTTTCGAGACTAAAACGTAATCCTAACATCTAATCTAGCTCTGCCTTCTGTCAGTTTAAAGCTGCTCCCTGTTGTCCTGTCACTTCAAACCTTTCTCAAAAGCTCCTCTCCATTGAACCACTCTCAGGTAGTGAAGGAGCTCTAAGGTCTCCCAGAGCCTTCTCAGCAGAAGGCTTTGCATGAATAAGGGTTCTTAAAAAGCCTTTGCAATCAGGCAGGGGAAAATATGCAGGCCGACCCTACTAATTGTGTTCTGAGAGGCTGCAGAAGAGCAGACTGAACATCTGGGTGTACTCAGAGACAGGCCAGTCAGTCTCATGCCACAAGAGATGTTCTGCCAGGAACAGAAACACTTGTAGGTCCCCATTCATGGGGAATGAGGAAATTAACAGATAAGTCACCAGACCCAGTTATTTTCTCCTGACACATGATGCTGCAAGAACCTGGGAGAAATCCTGAGGACATTGCAAATAGCAACTGTCACCCCACTTCAGGGTGGTAAGGAACCACCCTGAATAATAACAGAAAACCTTTCTTTTCAGTGAAATTCCCTGTTTATGACAACGGGCAGATTTATGACTGGGTATATATTGCACTGGGACTCCTGAGGGATCAGCCAAGTGTTTCTCCAGGGAGAAGAAGAAAGGAACTCTTCAGTGAGACTCTGCTTCAAGGTAAGCTCTTGCTCCTTTCTCACCATTTACTCCAACGTTTCAGGACTTTCCTGAGCTTTGGAATAAATATATATAGGCAAAGCCTAGGCTGGAGTTGCTGAGCTCCAACATCTGCTCTCCAAGGAGCAAGGAGAGTTTATGCATGCACTGAATTTTGCAGCTCTTTAACACTTTCTGTAAAGGAGGATAGAAGGAATGATTTGGGAAAGAAACTCAAGCCAAGTCACCTGGAAAATTAACACCAAACTGTTCAATAAGAAGGAGGGGTGAGTTTATTGAGCACTAAAACTCCACCCAGGACCTTGCAAGAGGCCTCTGGACAAACACAGGTGGCTGAACTCCCAGACGAACCCCCTCTTAACACTGTGGGAAATCTAACAGCTCTGCCTACTTGGAGATCATATAGAAACAGCCAGTCTGAGACTGCAGCAGAGGCATTTGAGACTCCTCTGCCACTTTGGGGCTGCAAGCAGAATCCTCTGACGCTCTTTCCCACGGTAGGCTGGTTTCTATATATCTGATATTGAGTTAGACATAAGGTTAGCTAAATATATTTTAAGCTTGTGGACGGGATCATACAAAAGGACTTTTCAGGAACTTCTCTACTTAATTTGGGGCAGCTATGGGCATGTTCTGCAGAGTACTGTAAAAAGTCACCACTTCTTGTTCCTGTTCTTAGTTTCCAGCTTACTGGTCACAGGGTTGCTAAAGAGAAAAAGGACCAGATGTCTTGCATCAGAGCCAAGGGTATATGTAGCTTAACACCCCAATGTCAGCTGAGAGGCAGGAGCCCAGGTGGATGATTTGGGGTTCAGTATTGGCTCTGACTGGAAGAGCTGAGTGTCTGTGTGAACCTGGATGGGGCCAGAGAGCTGTAGGAAGAGCAGCATTGCTGTTCTTTGCCTGCCCAATGGCCCATGAGATTAAAGCCCAGCTCAGCGTGGCAGGGGGCTGAGCTGAGTCTGTGCCCAGCTGCAGGTGTGTGCTGTAGGAAGGTGCTGAGAGCAGGAAGGAGTGAGAATGGCCTGAAACTGAGTCAGAGAAGATTTAAGCTGGATATCAGGAAGAAGTTTCTCACCCAGAGGGTGGTTGAGCCCTGAAACAGGCTCCCCTGGGAAGTGGTCACATCACCACACCTGCCTGAGTACAAAATGTGTTTGTGCAATACTGTCAGGTACATGGTTGGATTTCTGGGGCTGTCCTGGGCAGGGCCAGAAATTGGACCCAATGATCCTGATGAGTCTATTCGAACTCAGCATGTTCTGTGATTCTATGAGATCATGTTTGGAAGTAGGGGCTTCCTGGCCTGTTTTGTTGAAGGATTTATTCTCCAGTGCCAGTGCAAAAGCTGAGCTCTGAATTGAGCTGAAATAGGTTGGAAAAGGTGACCTTGTCCCAGTGCCATATCTCAGTTCCATGATAACTTTGCTGTGAGAGTTGTTTAGGCATTGGGTGAGTTTGGAACCACCCTCAGACAGACTATGCCCCCACCATTGCCTCCTCTGGGCACCTAAAACCTATTTTAGATTTCATCCTCTCATGTGAAAAAGGGAGATTTACTCAAACCTTCAGTGTGTGTTCAGTCTGTTACTGCCACAGGAAAGCCAAAACCCTTCTCAGCCTGTTGGTGTCCTGTGGTAGGGACCCTTCACTGAGCAGTTGTCTGGGTGGAGGGTTTGACTGACTTGTTCAGGGTCACACACCAACCAGAGAAAGACCTCCTGGGTCTCCACACCTTTACCCACTGCCAGAAACTGCCAGTGCCCCTGAAGGACTCACTTTAACTGTTTACAGAATAACACTATTAATAAAACTGTGACAGGTTGAGGTTTGAGGCTTGCCAGTGAAAGTATCTGACTGCAAAGAGATATTCAAAGTGAGATATTAATTCAGAACAACATACTAAGAAGCTTTAATCCCCAGCAAAAGCTGGCTTGAGGTAATCATTCAGCATGCATAAAGCAGAATTCTTATCCAATAGGCATCTCTGAGGGAGAGAAGGCAGGTGCAGCCCAATTGACCCCAGAAGTTACAGTGGAGTCTTCCATAACTTCTCTCCATTTTTAATTCACTTTTATACTATTTCTTTACATTTAGGTGATGCTTGCATGTAGTCATACATCTTTGTCAGTGAGAGGCTCTCATGCCTTGGGGCTGGATATCTCAGTAAAGTACCTGCAGTAACCTTGGGATGGGGATGTGCATCAGTCCAAGGAGAGGAGTTTTGCCATGGTTGCTGATTCAGCAGCAGGACATCTTCATTTGACTTCCATGGTTTTCAGTTGTCATGCAGATTATCAGCTAGAAAATGCCACCAAGGATTTTGACAGAGCCTGGCCTCTCCTCTGCAAGGGTTTTGACAGAGCCTGGCCATGGTATCTCCACTCCACCTGCTGTTTAGGCCCACCTTAGATATAGTCCTCCTTGTGTGTGGGAGGCCAGGTATGCTGACTGTATTTCATCCCGGGAGGAGCAACTGCATTTTCTCCTGTAACTTGCCTACCACTATCCTTTTATCCCCAGTCATCTCCCTGCACAACCCTATAGCATTGATGATTTTTCCATATCCAGGAGGACAGAAGTTACCCTCCCCTTAGTCTCTCATAGTCCCTTCCTCTGCATTTGCCTTCCAGGGGAGCAAGAGCCCTCCAGTGAAATCCTGCCACCATGCTGGGGCTGCTGCTGCTGCAGGTGTTGCCCAGCTGCCTCTGGCTGGGACACAGCGAGGTGGTGAACTCCTTTGAAACTTCATGTCCTCAGTTTTTTTTCCATGAAATCCCCCCGAACGAAGCCTTGGAGCCACAGAAACCAGCCTGGATCTGCCAGCGCTACAAGAACCAGTATTACTTTGCCACCCTGTACGACAGGAAGATGCGTATTCCTGTCTACTCTGCTTACATCTACCAGCCTGGACCGGGCAAAAGACCTAAAACTTGGCTGGTTGAGCCTCAGGTGAGTATCTCCTGTACAGCACATCACTCTCCAGCCACTCAGAGATGAGCTGCAGCATTCAACCCAACTTTTCTATTTCCTCCTCTAAACACATGCAAATGGACACACTGGACAGGATTCTCCTCACTGAACTTCAAACATCTTCATCACATGGTTCCTCTGATGCATCTGAGACATCAGCAGGAGCATGAGATGAATCACATGCCAAAGGTGCCCAGCTCTCTGCCTTCACCTGATAGGAACAGCAAATCACATTACTTTGCATGACATGACAAAGTCAAATGCTTCCCCTCCCTGTGACCTGCTGTGCTGGGTGACCAAGGGATGGGGAAAAGGCATCCAGGAGAGGCGAAACTTGAGGGACCCACAGTCCTGCTGGGATCTGATCCCCACTTTGCCCTGAGCTGTTCTGCATCCCTGGCAGAGCTTATCTGCTCCCAGTGAAGAGTCAAACAGGCTTTGTGATTGGTGTTAGAGAAGTGAGGAGAAACTCAGAAGGGAGTGAAATGGCCCAGGCACAAAGCCTCGAGGGAAAAGGCACTGGAGATGTGAGAGTCAGGTTAACTGTGGAAGGATTTCTGGAGTGACATTTCAGGCAGTGCAAAGTGAGGAGCATCAGTGTTGGTCCATTCAGAAGGGTGTGATCTCCATCCATGGGCAGTGACCCCTGAGCACCTTTGGCTCAGGCTTGGTCTAGGAGGACCCAGCAGACAGACAGAACTCCAAAACCAACAGAGATCTCACAGATGTCTTTCAGTCAAACTTCAGAACTTTAGGAAAATAGGCCAATCAAATAATGGGCACAAAAAGAGGAAATTCATGTCATTGCTAAGGACAGAGGGGCAGGATTGATTTAGGTGAAAATGAACCGCAGAAGAAACCCATATGCAGTGTTCTAAAGGAAAGCTAAATATTATGCACTAAACGTGAAATTAATTTCTGAAACAAAAAAAATATTTGCAGTTTGATTGCATTTTGAGTTCCTCATAGGAACTCAAGCAACTAATCTGGTATTGTACCACATCAGGAGAAGACAAAAAACAGGATCTTGACACTCAGAGACTTCTGCTCTAGGGAAATCTGTTCAATTATGCTCATCCCCAGTACTAATACCTTTTTCTCTTTATTTCCTGTCAAGCTGATTGGCCCAACTTATCCCAAAACTATGGAAAAAGAGTGGACACTCTTAAATCGATACAACGTCACCTTAGAGAAACTCAGCCAGAGCCAGGCTATCCTTCATGACTACAAGAACCTGACAGGTTTGAACCGGGGCCATTTGAACCCCAATGGCCACCACGATGACTACAGCAGCAGGATGGCCACCTTCACCCTCACCAACATAGTGCCCCAGGATGAAAAACTCAACGGCGGCGCCTGGAACAACTACGAGCAGCAAACGATGATCAGGAGGACCCAGGGCTGTAAAACCACCTATGTCATCGTGGGTGCTGTGCCTGGGAACAACTACATTGCCAAGGGGAGGGTTAATAAACCCAGCCACCTTTGGTCAGCTGCCTGCTGTGTGGTGGACAACAACTACATAAAGGCTTGGGCGGTCATTGCTGAGAACGACAGGAACCAGGTTCAGCTCCTCACACTGGGAGAGCTGGAGGACACATTAACTGAGCTCTATGGGAGGGGACAGGTTTTTCTGTTTGACAGTGACTGTCCCCGAGAATAAGCCTCACATCCTGGCTGGAACAGGCTCAGGAGCTTTTGCCACGTGTCATAGAATCACAGAAAGGTTTCGGTTTGAAGGAATTTCAAAGACCATCCCTGTAGTCTCAGCTCCTGAGCCATGGGCAGGGACACCTTTCACTATCCTTGGTGGCTCCAAGCCCTGTCCCATGCTAGTAAGTTTCTTTGTTATGAAGTTGTGGTGTTGGAAGTTCAAATTTATTTGTTCCAGTTGTCCCCCATACATATGGGTTTGTCCCTGATCAATGTCCACCCACTCCCCTGTCCATCTACCTAAAGACCAACCCCTTATTCCAGAGTCTTCTTCCCTGCCACTCAGGGAGACCCTGCCCTCCTCCTTTGTCCATCGCAGAAACCCCACCTTTGTTTCCAGAAACTTCTGCATCCATCCTGGATCCCTTGAATACCTATTGGTCTGCTTGGCCTGCTCTCCTCCCCTGTTGTGTCCCACTGAATGTCATGATGTGTACCCTGCCTTGTGCCCCTCCCCAGGTGTCTCACCATTGGTCCAAGTTTATATCCTCCCCATGTTCCCTCTGCCATACTTGAGATGCTGTTACGCTGTTAGAACTCTGTCACTTGTCCCTGGATCCTCTCCTGTTACAGTGTCTTGACAAGTGATCCCTCTCTTTCCTTCACTCTGGACCCTTGACTCAGGATTCTAGCAGCAGCCACACAGAGCAGCTTTGCTGCCTCTGAGGGCGAGGCAGCCCTGCTTTACTGCTACCCAGAGCAGCCCAAGGGGCAGACAGGGAGTAGCCACTCTTGGCACGGGCCAGGAGCTTGGGCTAGCTGTGGTCATCTCCAAGCGGTCAGCCTGTGGCATTGTCCAGCCTGGCTTTGAACACTTCGAGGGATGGAGCAGCCCGTGGCACTGTCCAACCTGGCTTTGGACACTTCCAGGGATGGAGCAGTCACAACTCCTCTGGACCACCTATGCCAGAGTCTCACCACTCTCACAGTAAAGAATTTCTTCTTAACATCTAATTTAACCCTGTCTGCTTTCGGTTTAAAGCCATTCTCTCTTGTCCTGTCACTCCATACCCTTGTCCAAAGTCCCTTTCTCATTTAAAACCATTTAGACACTGGAAGGTGTCCAAATTCTCCCAAGAGTCCTTTCTCCAGGCTCCCTCACCTGAAGCTCTCTCACCCTCTCTCCAGAACAGATGTGCTCCAGCTCTTGGAGCATCTTTGTGGCCTCCTCTGGACTCCAACAGCTTTGTCACCTTCTTCTGTTGTGAAGATCCCAGAGCTGGAGGCAGCCCTGCAGGTGAGGTCTCACTAGAACAGAATACAGGGGGACAAATGGATTGTAGAAGGGAGCAAGACAACCCAAGGCTCCCAAAGATCTCTGATTAATTTCCAGGAAGGTCTGAGAGAGCAAATGTCACATGATATCTGTGTTCCATTAAGAAGTGAGAAACCTGTTTTCAGGTCAGGAGAATTTATATATAAAAGGATACCCACTGCCACTTGCTTATAGAGTAGTTTAGGGACTAACATAACAATTTCCACGCCAAGTGTGTAATTTACTAATAAAACCTTGTGGAATTTTACGTATCTTCTGATTTTTGTTGTTCCTTTTGACCATGAACATTTAGGGATCTTGGGGGGAGTCCCTTTTCCTTGAAAATGGTTTTGTGGGCAGAATGGGAGCTTCAGGCAAAGGTTAATAGAGAAACTTTCCTGTTGAGTCACGAGCTGCAGAAAGGACTCCCTGGCTTGGTAAACTCCTTCTCAGGGAGATGGATCCAATCTTAGCCCCAGATTTTGTCAATTGTTTCCATCTAAAGGATTATATAGATGTAATTGAAACTTTATGCAACCTGTCCCATAGGTTTAAGGATTGCAAACCATGCATATTTATGTAATTATATATTATTTAGGATTATAATGATAAGGCAGAAATATGTTAATCAGAATTATTTAGTTCACAGTATGGAAGCTATAACTATTAGTATAATATTGTGCATTCTGAAGCACAATATATTAAAGCAGTTATATTAAAACCAGCAAAAACAATTAAATAGAGATCGCCCATACCAATGACCATGATCAAATCTCATTGGCTCAGCCGCGAGAAGTGACCTTGAGAGACATCTCCACTCCAAGGAGGAATCTCCACACACACACACACTCCAGGAGGGTGTGTGCCTGGTGTGCAAGAGCTAGAGAAAGCAAAAGCCAGTGTCTACTTCACATCAACAACGATGTTCAGACACTCCCTGGGAAGCAGGGCACAATTCCTCTAGAAGGCCAGCATTGAAAACTCACACACACCCCTCCTTCATTCTCTCTCCCTTAGCTTATATATCTGAGCTGAAGTCATATGGCATGAAATATCCCTTTGGCTAATTTAGGTCAGCTGGCCTAGTTGTGTCCCCTCCCAGGATCTTGCCCACTCCCATTCTCTTTGATGGGGGAAGGAATGTCAGAGGGACAGTGCTGCTTTGCAGTAGCCAAAACACTGGTCTCTTATCAACATCTGTGCAGCTACCAGCACAGCAGTGTAAGGGCTGTGACCTTCACCTTGCTCAGTCCCAACACAGACATTCACAATAAAGTTTACTTGCTGCAGTGCTGGATTGCAGGTTCACCTCATATATAACTCACAAGTTGCTTCCCACTGAAATTTCCACCAGCAGTAAAGTAACAATGCCCATCCTTGCAGGAGGTTCAGTGTCCAAACACAACCAGAGGATGCTGTAACACCCGCACAAGTGTTGGCATCACACTCCACACACTTCTCCAACGAGTGAGGATGAAAAAGTGGGTCAAGGTGCCAACAGCTCATACAAGATATCCCCATGGATCCTGCAATGAGACTGCAAATTTGATGTCCTTACTCTTGATCCTTTGAGGGTGGGGTCCTGTGCAACAGAGTCCCATGGGTTCTGTGAGTTCAGGTTTATGTGGGATTGCCCCACTTTTCCCCTGGGAGGGGTTTTACATGGGGTCATGCAGCACTGTGGAGTTGGGGGACACTTCGGGGTCTTGGATGGTTTATGGCCCCTTCTAATGATGTGACCACTGTTGGGCCCTGCTTTGTTCTGTCAGTTGGGCTTCATCAGAAAGGAGGAATTTGCCCCACCTCCACCAGATCTGCTTCTTCTTGGCCTTCTCCCTCATTCTGGCTAAACCCCACTTTGTTTAAGACATCAGTCCCAGGTTAACAGAGACAAAAGAAACTACAAGACTCAACCAGTTTGTTTAAACAAATTTTGGTCTAACACACTTCTTCTGGACACTTATGGTTGTAACAACCAACTCATCATTCTATTTTTCCTGGACTTTTGGAAATGGAAGAAAATTAGTTCAGTTGAATTTTGAGTGAATGAATGATCATTGAATCACAGAATATTTTGGGTTGGAAAGGACCTTAAAGACCAGCTACTTCCATGCCCTGCCATAGGCAGGGACACTTCCACAATCCCAGGTTCCTCCAAGCCCCAGCCAGCCTGGTCATGGACACTTGCAGGGATGGGGCAGGCTCAGCTTCTGTGGGCAGCCTGTGCTGGGGCTTCACCACCTCCACAGTCACAAATACCGTCCTAATATCCAGTCTAAACCTACACTCCTTCCATTTCAAGCTCTTTCACCCTGTCTAACACTGCCTTAAGGGAAATATAGTTTGGATACTAGGTAAAAGTTTTTCACAGAAAGTTCTGCAATGGTCTGCGCGGGGAGGTGGTGGAGTCACCATCCCTGGAAGTGTTTAAAAAAAATTGGATGTGGCATGCAGTGCCATGGTTTAGTTTAGATGTTGGGACATGAGTTGGACTCGATCATCTTGAAGTTCTCTTCCAACCAAGTCACCCTGTGCATTCTGTCCCAATGGTGTGGTTTAACCCCAGCCAGCAGCCACGCCCCACGCAGCCGCTCCCTCCCTCCCCGACCACCGGGATCAAGGAGAGAACTGGAAGGGGAAAAGCTGGAAAAATCCTGGGTAGAGATAGAGATAGTTTAACAGGGAAAGCAAAGGCTGTGCACACAAGCAAAGCACATCTAGGAATTCCTTCACCATTTCCCACTGATAGAAAGGTGTTCAGCCATGTCCAGGAGAGCAGGGCCCTGTCCCACCTAACAGCTACCTGGGAGGACAAAACCCACCACTCCAAATGCCCCCTCCTTCCTCCTCCTTCCCCTCACTTTATATCCTCAGCATGCTGTCACAGGGTCTGGAATATCCCTCTGGTCAGTTGGGCTCACCTGTCCTGGCTGTGTCTCCTCCCAGCCTCCCAAGCACCCCCAGCCTCCTTGCCCGCCTGGCAGTACAAAAAGCCCAAAAGGCCTTGGCCTGTGAAAGCTCTGCCCAGCAGCACCAGAAACATCTCTGTGTTATCAACTCTGTGTTCAGCAGAACTCCAAAACACAGCCCCGTCCCTGCCACTGTCAAGAAAATTAACTCTGAACCCAGCACACCTCTCAGCTCCAAGGCCTTGTGCACAGTCTGTCTCCAGCTCTCCTGTAGACTCCTAAAGTACTGGCAGGTGCTCTGAGCTATCCCCAGAGCCTTCTCCTTCCCAGGCTGCTGGGATGGAGCTGTCACACAGCCATGGCAACCAGGCAAGAGAATATTTGTAGCCTGGCCATGCAGCAGCAGGTGCAGCTGGTGGGAGTGAGGAAATGATCAAGGCAGTCGCCAGACCCTGTTAACTGACCCTGACATGCCATACTGCAAGGCAGGAAATTTGGGAGAAATTCTGAGGAAACTAAAACAATGTCAACATATTTCAGAGTGGGTGTGAACAATCTTTCTAAACAAAAATAGAAAACTTCTCTTTTCTGTGGAATTCACTGTTTACCAAAAAGTGCAACGTTATGACTGGCTATATAGTTAACTGATCCTGACATACCATACTGCAAGTCAGCAAATTTGGGAGAAATTCTGGGGA
>NW_005054523.1:0-3182 GCF_000277835.1 Geospiza fortis
TGTTTGTGGATTCATTTTCCTGACACCAATCTCCCACCCAACCCCACCTGGCAGTTCAAGGCCATTGCTTCTGGAACGGGAGAGGAAAACCACCCCAAGACAAACAAATTCATCTTTGTCAAACTCACCTGCAATTCCCACAAACAATTTGAGCCCGCACTGGCACAGAATGGAATTTGGATGAAAAGCCTTGAACTGTGAGAGCTCCTGGAGACCCCTAAATCCTGCTCTTTGGGAAAGATTTACTTCCCGAGGCTCGGCAGGGATTTGCGGGTGATTCATCTCCTTTTCAGGGCCATGAAGTCACCCCTGGGGAGATGCAGTCACACCCGTGCAGCTCCCTTGCAGAGCAGCCGTTTATCAGGGAAAGGCTCCGCATCCCAATTCCCCGGCAGGGATGGGATGTGGTTTGCAGCAGCACTTCAGCAGTCCCGGCTCGAGCATATTTCAAAAGCCACGGGCAGCAGGGAAGTGTTTTTTCCACGGCCAAGGAGCTGTTGTGGCCATAATTCAGATTATTGTTTAAAAAACAACAGAGGAGGCAGCGCTGGGGTCACCGTGGCACTGCCACAGCCCCAAACCATCATTAAAACCCTTCTGTGAGGGACAATGAATGCCAGAGCTGTGTGCGGGCTGCCCACATGGATACAGCTCCCACTAATTAGCTGCGACCAATCAGCAGCACGTGCCCTTTAATGAGTGCCTGCCCTTCCCCTGCACTTCCAGCGCCCACCTGCAGCCAGCAGAGCTTGGCCACACGTTTGGGGAACAAAACCACAAAACTATCCCGAAAGGAGGTGGGAATTGGCAGGGAGGGTGCAGGAATCCCCAGGCATGTTACAGGAATTCCAGGGGATGTTGCAGGCTCTGGTTAAACGGCCCCAGGGTGTCCTGAAGGCTGGAATGGGCAGGAACAACCACAGCGGTTGAGATTTGCAGCTGGAGGGAGCAGGGATTTCTGGCACTGGGAAAAATGGATGAATTCATGAATGGGTTGGGTTGGGAGGGAACTTAAATCCCATCCCACACCTCCCACTGTCCCAGGCTGCTCCAACATGACCTGGGACACATCCAGGGATCCAGGGGCATCCATGGAATCACCCGTGCCAGGGTCTGCCCCCCCTCCCAGCCAGGAATTCCCAATTCCCAATGTCCCACCCATCCCTGCCCTCTGGCAGTGGGAGCCATTCCCTGGCTCCTGTCCCTCCATCCCTTGTCCCCAGTCCCTCTGCAGCTCTCCTGGAGCCCTTCAGGCCCTGCCAGGGGCTCTGAGCTCTGCCTGGAGCCTTCCCTTCTCCAGGGAACATTCCCAGCTCTCCCAGGCTATTCCATAGCAATCCCACGGCAAGCTGCAGCAGACACTCCAAGCCCGGGATGGGGCCGCAGCTTTTCCATCCAAAATTCCTGCAATTCTCTCCCGGGCCAGCGGCCATGGCATGCGGGAGGAAAGTTCTGGAGCTGCGGGGTTATTCCCAGCCCTGCTGTTCTCGGGGAAAGGAGCAGAGCAGAACTCCCGGCGCTGGCAGCGGAGCCGTTCCCGGCCCCGGAGATCCCGTCCGGTTGCCATGGAAACAACCTTGCCTGGAAAGGGCATCTCCGCGTTCCCGGGGCGGCTGCGGCTCCCGGAGCCATTGCCGAGGGCTTGGAAAGCGCTTCTGCCACCCCGCAGCCCGGCACAGCAGCATTCCCAACCCCTTCCCCCAAAATCTCCCTCTAAATCCTCTGCTGTCACCCATCGCTGTCACACCTCGTGCCTCTGTCCCTTCCCAGGATCCCAAATCCCCACCAGAGCAGGGCTGGCAGTGCCTCTGTCCCTTCCCAGGTGCCCAAATCCCCAAAATCCCCACCAGAGCAGGGCTGGCAGTGCCTCTGTCCCTTCCCAGGTGCCCAAATCCCTCCTGGAGCAGGAAGCCCGGCTCCATCTGGCACAGGTGGGAATGTTTAATTAAGGAGCTTTTTTTAGCCCATCCTCACCTTGGAGCAGGTGGGCAGGGGTGGGCACCTGCCCTGCAGGACAGGCTGGATGCCATGGTACCTTCTGGAAAAGGGCAGCAAGGGTTTGCACCCAGCATTCCCAGGCTCCCTGCCAGGTTTCATCCCAAACATCCCCACTTATCTATATTGTCAGGAAAATTAATGCACAAACATCAGAGTTTTATGTCCAAAAAGGAGACAGAGGAGTCCTTTGGCTTTATTCCAATAAAGGGAGAGGCCATGGGGCATTTCCCTGGGGTCTCTCCAATTTTTGGAGGATGCAGCCTCCCTTTTTATCCCAATTTCCCTCTCTTTTTCCCCATTTCTGAGCTACTTGAGAGGTTCAGACTTCCCAGAACACCTGATCCCAAAGATTCTCCTCTAATGTACAACCCTCCCTTTTAATTTTTAATTCTTATGGAATTTAGGGGTTTTCCCCCATTGTTTCTTTCATCTTTCAATATCCAATTCCATTTATCAGCCAACCTAGAGTTTATTTGTAAAAGCACAGGTCTTTTCCCTTTCATCAATCAGTGGAATCCTTCCCATTGTTTCTTTTATCTCCCAGAGCTGGTTTTACCTACCAGCAGACCCAGGGCTGGTTTGGCAGGATCATTAGGGCAAGGTGTTAAAAAACAAACCAGGAAGCAGAAAAACACGCAGCAGTCCTTAAATGAAAGTGCCTTAATTAAGCAAAGAAAGTGATTATTATTAGAAGCTTGTTTCTTATTTATAAGCAGCAGCAAATGTTAATAAGGGGAAAGTCAGCAGTTGCTTAATGAAACCCAGAGCAGCTGGGTCAAAGCACAGAGTGCAAGGAAAAATAAAACTGCAGCAGCTCCTGAACAGCAGGGATTTCAAATTTGGCTTGGAACGAGGAGGAGGCAAAGCTGCAGAGCTCAGAAGGGTGAGATGTCCACCCCAGGAAGGGCTGGGATCTGCTGGGAGAGCCAGGCTGGAGCCACTGCTGGGCTCACACCCGGCAGCCCTGGCACCACCAAATTCCAGAACCCCTGAGGCTGGAAAAGCCCTCCAGGATATCAAACCCATCCTGTGCCCCCTCCAGGGTCACCAAACCCATCCTGTGCCCCCTCCAGGATCACCAAACCCATCCTGTGCCCCTCCAGGACACCAAACCCATCCTGTGCCCCTCCAGGGTCACCAACCCCATCCTGTGCCCCTCCAGGATATCAAACCCATCCTGTGCC
>NW_005054523.1:3299-3643 GCF_000277835.1 Geospiza fortis
TGCCGCCCCCCTCCAGGATACCAAACCCATCCTGTGCCCCTCCAGGACACCAAACCCATCCTGTGCCCCTCTAGGATAACCAAACCCATCCTGTGCCCCCTCCCAGCCCAGAGCAACAAGTGATTCCATTCCCAGATTCCACTCTCAGTTTTTTGCCGGTTTTCTATTTCCAGCTGTCAAATCTTTTAGGGAGAAGTGTTTTTAGAAATTACCAAAGCTAAGGATTGTTTCCCCCCTAAAATCGAAATACCTGGATCAGCTGAGGGAGCCAGGAAGGGGCTGGAGAATCCCTGAGGGAGCCGGGCAGGGAATGGAGAATCCCCGAGGGAGCCGGGCAGGGAATC
>NW_005054523.1:4061-8667 GCF_000277835.1 Geospiza fortis
AATCCCTGAGGGAGCCGGGAAGGGAATGGAGAATCCCTGAGGGAGCCGGGCAGGGGCTCAGGCTCTGCCCAGCACTGAGCGTCACCCCCAGAGCGTCCCCCGAGCCTCCAGGGCTGGAGCAGGGATGGGGAGAGGCCTCTGCCCCCAGAGCTGATTTCCAGCAAGACAGATTTTCCCTGCTCTGTGCAGGGCTGGCAATTATCTGCTTGACCACGAAATTACAGGCTGTTGGGAATCATTTCATTCATCTGATAATTACGAGATTAACCAAAGCTCTCTATCTAGCAAGAGTTCATCTTGCACACGGGGTGGGCTGGAGCTCATTAGCTGGGACTGGCTGGTGTTAATTTAAAGGATAATAACCTTGTACACCCTGAAAAAGACCCCAATTTCCTCTCCAGCACCCATTACCTGCGTTTTTCCACGGCAAAGTGGCTCTGCCCGGGGTAAATAGCAGCTCAGGGTTTGAGCTGAGCTCTGTGCAGCCCCTGCAGGCTGTTGGGAGCCTCCCAGCCCCTCTGGTTTGTCCCCAGCCCCTCTGGTTTGTCCCCAGCCCCTGGTGGTGCCACCTCCGGGAAGGTGGGAGTGAGGAGGGGCAGAAGGGAGGGATGGGCCGGGCTGGGAGCAGGGTTTGGTGCAGCCTGGGGAGATGTTTGATGTGGGAACCCAGGAGATCCCTCTGGCTGTCCTGGATGGCCAGGACCCTGCCAGAAGGCTCAGAGCCCAGAACACCTCTGGGTTTGATTATGACCCGTGGAGCAAGTTACCAACCTTGTATGAAGATCTGCAAGGCACAACAGTTTAAGTAGAATAATAGTGAAGTTATCACGGGGTGAAAAAGTAGATTTTGGGGTTTTTAGAATGGAAGTTCAGGGGGCAAGATGGAGGAATCTGGGCATGTCCAGCCTTTCTCCTTCTTCTCCTTCTTGGCCTCCATCTCCTGCTGCGCTGGTGGCACTGTTGGATTGGTTCAGAGTAGGAGCTCACTGTCTAACACAGGTGACAGGTATTGGGCAGTAATTGTAAATATTGCACACGTAGTTTTTAGTATAAAAAGATAACACCACCTGGGGCAGGCAGAGTGCCTCTGTCTGTCCTGCTGAGCAGCCCTGGGCTGGACAGGAGAAAGAATTTTATAGCTAAGGAACAACAAACAGCCTTGAGACCGAGAACTGAGGAGCTCTGACTCCTTCTTCGAGCGCCGGGCTGGGAAAGGAGAATTTCTGACACATCTCGGGGTCACTGTGAGCAGCTGAGGTCCCGACAGTTTGCAGCAGGGTTTGGCACAGGGCAGCACTTTGGGGCTCCAAGGTTCTGCTGTCACAGCCCCAGCTCTGCACTCTGAGCATTCCCAAAATCCCAGAAGGGTCCGGATGGGGAGGGACCTTAAACTCACCCGGGTTAAACATCACAAAACGTTGAGGATGAGAGGAATGGTGGATTTGTCTTTCCAAACCAGCCGTGGGGCTGCTGGCAGGTAAAACCAGCACTGGGAGATAAAAGAAACAATGGGAAGGATTCCACTGATTGATGAAAGGGAAAAGACCTTTGCTTTTACAAATAAACTCTAGGTTGGCTGATAAATGGAATTGGATATTGAAAGATGAAAGAAACATTGGGGGAAACCCTAAATTCCATAAGAACTAAAAATGAAAAGGGAGGGTTGTACATTAGAGGAGAATCTTTGGGATCAGGTGTTCTGGGAAGTCTGAACCTCTCAAGTACCTCAGAAATGGGGAGAGGGAAATTGGCATAAAAAGGAGGCTGAATCCTCCAAAAATCCTCCAAAATTCCCTCAGGGGAATGCCCCATGGCCTCTCCCTTTATTGGAATAGAGTTCCAGGACTCCTCTGTCTCCTTTTTGGATGCAAACCTCTGGTGTCTGTGGGTTAATTTTCCTGACAAGGGCAAAGGTGATAAAGCAGCAAATCCTGCAGTGGAAATGGCATTTCATCTCGCATCCCACAGGGAGCCCACACATCCCTGCACCCCACAGGCATCCCATAGATACCCCACACATCCCTGCACCCCACAGGCATCCCATTGATACCCCACACATCCCTGCCCCCCACAGGCATCCCATTGATACCCCACACATCCCTACATCCCGCAGGCATCCCATTGATACCCCACACATCCCTGCACCCCACAGGGACCCCACAGATCCCTGCCCCCCACGCCCACCTCCATCCCAGGCCAGCAGCAGGGACAATTCCCAAAAGGAGCTGGGGCCATCCCAAACTTCCCTTCCAGGGCAGCTCCCCCTGGGCCTCCTAATGAGGAGCAGGGTGCCCCTAATTAGCACTCCAGCTAATTAGCACATGAGCTGTAAGCCTTTCCTGGCCTCGCAGGAGGAGCTTGGGTATTGGGGCACACAAAGCAGAAAGGACTTTGGGACCATAAGAGATTTGATAAACAAAGTGCCTTGGCAAGAGCAAGGAGGACTTGGAGGATTAAATCAGGATTCAAAAAAGATTCAATCACATGGATTTACCTGAAAAAGAAAATTGCATCAAACTCTGCAAGCAGAGATGTTGTAAAATGCATAAGTTTGTTTATGTGATTTTAACCCCATCATTACCGGCCTTCCTAGAATGCCACATAAGCATTTGTATCCCACAATAAATTGGGATTCTTTGACTCTCTCAGCGAGTCCTGGTCTCTCTCATCACCAGCACTTGGGGTGGTGCTCTCACTGCAGCCCTGCCCTCTCTTCCCCCGGGCAGGTTTTGCAATATCCCAAATTGTGTCCCTGGCCCTGCTCTCCTTGTGTCCCCAGAGCAGCTGGATGTGCCAGCCCAGCCCCAGGGGAAGGGTGCCAGGAGCCTGGCACACACACAGCCCACATCCCACATCCCACCCCAGGGGATGGAAACAGCCCAGATGGGGCTGGGAGGAGGAGGGAGGTGGGAGGAGGAAAGAGGTGGAAGGAGATGGAGGGAGATGGAAGGAGATGGAAGGTGGAAGGATATGGAAGGAGGTGGAAGGAGATGGAAGGAGAGGGAAGGAGGAAGGAGGTGGAAGGAGGTAGAAGGAGGTGGAAGGAAGTGGAAGGAGGTAGAAGGAGGTGGAAGGAGATGGAAGGAGATGGAAGGAGATGGAAGGAGATGGAGATGGAGGTGGAAGGAGGAGGGAGATGCTCAGTGCTTTCTGGCTGATGGTGGGCAGGGCCTGACCCCTCCCTGGTGCCAGGGACTGTGCCCACCCTGCAGGGCCTCCTGAGCCATGCACATGTGGCATCTGGGGCCATGGAGAGCAGGGATCCAAGGTCTGGGCACACCTCTGCGCTCAGAGTGTTCTGGAACATTCCAGCCCCACTGGATCCATCACTGACACTCAGCCTGGGAGCCAGGGCATGGCTGGGGCTGGGGACAACCTGAAGGATGCCATCCCTGCTTTGTTGTCTCCACCTCGTGCTGTGAGAAGCTGATTTATGAATTGCACCTCGGGGCTCAGGCAGGGGAGGGGTGTCACAGACATCCTTCATGGAAAATCCTTTCTTTAGGATTTTTCCTCCTGAGAAGCTGAGAGGCCTCAGGAACAAAATGTAACCAATGGTTATCTGCTGCTGTGGGATGCAACAGGTGCATCTGTGATTGGTCTCATGTGGTTGTTTCTAATGAATAGCTAATCACAGTCCGGCTGTATGGCCTGGCTCGGTCAGACACAAACCTTTGTTATCATTCTTTTTCTATTCTTAGCTAACCTTCTGATGAAATCCTTTCTTCTATTCTTTTAGTATAGTTTTAATGTAATATAGATCATAAAATAATCAATCAGCCTTCTGAAACACGGGGTCCGATCCTCATCTCTTCCCTCATCCTGGGACCCCTGTGAGCACCTGTGAGGGGTGTGCAGTGTTCCTGGCATCCTGTTCCTGCCGGGCCACCACTGCATTCTGCTCCATGGAACAGCCCTGAGTGACTCAGCTGTTCAGGCCTCTGCTGCCAGCCAGCCCCTCCATGTGCACACACCAATTAAACAGCCCTCTGAGCGCTCCTTTGGAGCTGACAAGTTATTAATGAAACACTTTCCTGTCTCCAAGTGTTCTCTCCAGGGAGAGCAGGCTGGGGTAGGGCTGGCGGGGGAAAATTCAAGCCCTGAGAAGAGCTGAACCACGAACTTGTGAAAGATCTAAACACCATCAGGTATTTATAACTCTGTCCCTCATTACCTATGGATGAGCATAAAAGGTTTTTACCTCCAGAGAGGGGCTTTGCATATGGATGAAGCACGGAGAAAGGAGCCAAGCCCCGTTCCCTCAGGAGAGCAGCACTGCGAGTGCCTTTCCGTGTTAGGGCTGCTGTGACGTGCGCCCTCATCCATAATGCACATCATTCCCACCCCAAATATAGCCCTGCTCCTCGGGAGCTGCCGCGGGATTGGGATCCAGGGGGTGCCACGGTGGGGTCTCCTCGAGCTGCAGCCCCCTGAGCTGGGCTGGGCTGGGGGTCCTGGGGACTGGGATGTGGAGCTGCAGCCCCCTGAGCTGGGCTGGGGGTCCTGGGGACTGGGATGTGGAGCTGCAGCCCCCCTAGAACAGCCCTGCCTGGGGTGGAGATCCCAGAACTGCAGGGGCTGGGGCACTGAGGCTCCCACTGGACAC
>NW_005054523.1:8727-17135 GCF_000277835.1 Geospiza fortis
CATCCCACCCCTGCTGCATTCCCATCCCTGCCACCCCAGGGATGCAGCTCTGGGGTTTAAGGACCCTTTTTGCCCTCTATCCCAGACTGGATTGGATTGGAAGGGGCGTTAAACCCATCTCCTTCCACCCCCTCCATGGGCAGGGAAGGGAACCTTCCAGCTATGCTTGAGGGCACCTTTAACTGGGCTTTTTGTGCCCCTTAAATCCGGCTTTTTGTGAGAGACCTTCCAGTGCCCCCTAAATTGGGCTTTCTGTGCCCCTTAAATTGGGCTGTTTGTGCCCCTTAAATCGGGATCTCTCTGTCTCTTTAATTGGGCTTTTTGTGCCCCTAAAATCGGGCTTTCTCTGTCCCTTTAACTGGGCTTTCTCTGTCCCTTAAACCGGGCTTTTTGTGCCTCCTTAATTGGGCTTTCTGTGCCCCTCAAATTGGGCTTTCTCTACCCCAAATGGGTACCAGGACCCAGAGCAAGGCGTGCCTGCTGAGAGCTGCCAGCCCAGGGAATTGTGCCCCGCTGGAGCCCCCTGGGCTCTGCTCTGGCTGAACCCCAAGGCTCTGGCACGGCTTCCAGGTGCTCTTTGCCAGGAGCAGCAGCCGTGCTGGGCCCCATTTCCCTCTCCAGCAGCTCCCCCGAGGAGTCACAGCCCAGATGCTGGAGATTCATCAGCCTGGGGGAGCCTCCAGCTCCAAGCCCTGCACAGGAGGGACACAGAGCCCAGGGAAATGCTGGATTTTCATCTGTGCCATGGAAGGGTTTGTTCTTCCTCTCTGCACTGGGAAGAGATTATTTAATTATTTAAATGTTTAAGTATTTAAATGAAATTAAATTGATTATCCAATTAATTAAATTTTATTAATAATTCTTTAATATGTGAAAATCTTCCTGCTCGGAAACAGCTCTTGGGGTTGGTTTGGGAAAAGCTCCTCTTGTGCTGAGGGAACTGAGAAGATCCCAACCCCATTTCACCCTGCTAACTCCTTGCTCCTGTTTATCACCAGCCCTGGCATTAACCAGGTGATGGATGAGCACACTCGGCTTTTCCGTGGGAATACGTGCAGGGAATGCTTGGATAATTACCTGTGAGAAGAGAAGAGAAGAGCCTCCTGAGCTGGGCTTTAAACGAGCTCAGGGACCGGAATGGTTCTCTCTTTAATTAAACTCCTGACAGATCCCATATTTCACCTCTCTGTTAGCCTTGGCCCTCCCCAAGGCTTGTCAGGAACCCCTGATTCCAAGGGCTGAGGAAGAGGAACATCCTGGGTGGAGCTGTGGCCTTGTGACACTCTGACTTTCCTCCCAAAATCTGGGAATTGCAGAGCCCAGCCTCCCCAGGGAGCTGTGGGCGTGATCCCTCCCAACCTGACCAAGGATCCCCCCCAGCAGGGAAATGATTCCCCACTTTCCAAGGCCGGGGAACGCTGGTTTTCCCAGGGAATGGATCCCCAGGGCATTGGGATTTCCTTCACTCCGTTTTCTCCAACCTCACCTTCTCCTCTCCTCCTCATCCTCTTCCAGGGGAAGGAAACCAGCTGCTGCTGGTTTGCTCCTCCTCCTCTTAAAAGGTCTCCTGAGGTTCCCAGATATTTGGGAGACAACATGACTAAAAATGGAAGTGGGATTGTTCCAGGTGTTGTTCTCAGTCCCACCAAAATCTTAAATAAGCAGAGGAATATTTATCCATACACATTCCATAGAATCCTAAAACCTCAGGATGTTTGGGTTGGAAAGGACCTTAAATCCCATCCAGTGCCGCTCCTGCTATGGGCAGGGACACCTCCCACTGTCCCAGGGTGCTCCGAGCCCTGTCCAGCCTGCCCTGGGACACTGCCAGGGAATGGGGAACCCTCCAAAAGCTCTCCCAAATCCTATCAAAAGAGATTTTCCATAATGTAAATATTAAAGTGATTTTCTATAATGTAAATATTAAAGCGATTTTCCATAATTTAAATATTAAAGGAGTTTTCCATAATTAAAATATTAAAGGGATTTTCCATAATTTAATTATTTAAGTGCCCTCTTCAGCCTCATGGTGGCTGCATCAGTAGAACACCTCCCACTGTCCCGGGCTGCTCCAAGCCCTGCTCTGGGACACTGCCAGGGAATGGGGAACCCTCCCAAAACTCTTCCAAGTCCTATCAAAAGTGATTTTCCATAATTAAAATATTAAAGGGATTTTCCATAACTTAATTATTAAAGGGATTTCCCATAATTTAGATATTAAAGGAGTTTTCCATAATTAAATATTAAAGCGATTTCCCGTAATTTAAATATTAAAATGATTTTCCATAATTTAAATATTAAAATGTCCTCTTCAGCCTCATGGTGGCTGCATCAGTAGGACATCAGCAGGTCTGGTCCTGGCTCCCTTTGCTGAGCAGGGTGATGGACGGCACAGCAAACACGTTTTCCTTGGCTGGGAGAATCCCTGCTTTCCCTGCAGTCAGTGGGATCTGTTTAAGGAACAGGACCATCCCTGATGATCCCCTTACCTTGCTTGGGGTGTCATCAATGTCAGAGCCACAGAGCCAAGGCCAGACCTAAACCATCCCTGGCCTGTGCTAAACCCAGCTCAGCCATTACAGCAATCAGAGCCTCGTTTTCCAGGGAAAAACCAGCTCCAGGTTTTTCTGCTTTCCTTTAACCAAAACAGCCCAGCCTGGAGCTCTGCCAGGCAGAGGGACCCGGTGCCAGCAGTGAGAGCCAGGCTCAGGGTGGGGCTGTGCCTCCCAGTCTGGAGAGCACCAATTAGCACTCCAAACACGCTAATGAGGCAATTCATGGAGGAAAAGCAATAATCAATCAAATCCCAGTCACGGAGAGATTGCTCTGCTGGATATCCAGATGGAAAAACTTTGGTGCCCTTGCTGATGGGAGCCTCTGGGAGAGCTGGGAATGTTCCCCTGGAGAAGGGAAGGATCCAGGGAAACCTCAGAGACCTTCCAGGACCCAAAGGGGCTCCAGGAGAGCCTGAGAGGGACTGGGGACAAGGGATGGAGGGACAGCACACAGGGGATGACAAGGCAGGAGGAGCAGGACCCAAGCCTGCGATGTTCCTGGGATCTCCTCCCACCTTCCTGCTCTGCCCCATCCCCAGGTTTGGAATTTCTTCTCCCAGAGAAGAAGCAGTTTTCTTGTAGTGAGGAATATTGATGGATCTCATCTGACTGTGCCCAAAATAACCTCTCCAATGTGCTGAGCGTGGATTTTCTGTCAGTAGCTTCCACACAGAGCAGGGACAAGCAAATCTAACCTTTAATGGGTTCATTGTGTTCATTGTGAATGGTGAATAGTCTCAGAAAAATCGTTACATCCATTCTCTAACTGAAGATGGTGCCAAGTTTCATATGTTAAGTGGACTATTAGATTGTACAAACATGTTCGTTTATGGGATTTTTTAATGTCTAAGTATTTGAACTTGCAGCCTTTTAAAAGACACATGTATGTACATGACTAAATGCATAATATGCAGTTATAATTTAGTGAGGGAGCAGGGATTTCACTGAGCAGCCCCACTTTGGGTACAGGGAACTCAAAGCTCACCCCAATCCCATGGGCAGGGCCTCCTCCCAGGGTCCCAGCTGGCTCCAGACCACCCAGCCCAGGGTGGAACCCCCAGGGCAGGCACAGGCACAGCCTGGGGCCAGGAGAGCTCCAGAAACCCCTTTGAATCCCGGGTGAAATCCACATTTCCCCATGGCAGGGAGTGTGGGGAAGCTCTCGGTTAGGATTGCCCTCCAAAGCTGGGCTCCAGGCTGCAGCTTTCACTGCCAAAGCCAAGCTTTGGGTGCTGCATCCATTGGAATGAGGCCTCATGGGCTCAGGGAAGAAGGGGGAGATCCCGTTTCTTATGGGGTGCAGGCAGAGTGTCACAGACATCTTTTCTGAAAAATCCTTTCCTTAGGCTTTTTCCTCCTGAGAAGCTGAGAGGCCTCAGGAACAAAATGTAACCAATGGTTATCTGCTGCCGTGGGATGCAACAGGTGCATCTGTGATTGGTCTTGTGTGGTTGTTTCTTGGCTGGGTTTATTACATCCACCTGCTCTCCTTTTCCACAAGGACTGTTTCCAGGGAAGGGCCAGGGATGCACAGGCCCAACCATTGTTTCCTCAAACCAGAATTCTGGAATGGTTGGGGTGGAAGGGACCTTGAATCCCATCCCATTCCATGGGAAGGACACCTCCCGCTGTCCCAGGCTGCTCCAAACCACGGCCTTGGACACTGCCAAGCAGGGATGGGACAGAAAATCTGGAATTTTTCTGTGTAACAAACACTCCTGATAGGGAACAGCCCTTCCAGCACCACTGAATCCCTCAGGTGGCTGGAGAAAACCAGGGTAAAACACAAACCCGACAGAGCCCACCCTCTGAAAGGCTCTACCACCATTCCAGGTTTTTTTTTCTGGAGAAAACCAGGGTAAAACACAAACCTGACAGAACCCAGACTCTGAAAGGCTCTGCCACCATTCCAGGTTTTTTTTTCTGGAGAAAACCAGGGTAAAACACAAAGCTGACAGATCATGGGGTTTTTTCCTGGAGAACACCAGGGTAAAACACAAATGTGACAGAACCCACCCTCTGAAAGGCTCTACCACCATTCATGGGTTTTTTTTTCTGGAGAAAACCAGGGTAAAACACAAACCTGACAGAACACAGACTCTGAAAGGCTCTGCCACCATTCCAGGTTTTTTTTTCTGGAGAAAACCAGGGTAAAACACAAAGCTGACAGAACCCAGTCTCTGAAAGGCTCTGCCACCATTCCTGGGTTTTTTTCCTGGAGAAAACCAGGGTAAAACACAAACCTGACGGAGCCCCCTCTTTGAGAGGCCTCTGCCACCATCCCTGGGGTTTTTTCCTGCAGGGAAGGGGGAACAAAAGTCTGGTTTTGTTCTCCCTGGCTCTCCCACGTGCTGGAGGAGCAGCTGACCCTAAGTCACGGAGGCAGCTATTTCTGGGCTGTAATTAAACATTGGCAGAGGGGGAGGCACAAAAGCAGCACCATCTGCCGCCCTCGTGGCACGGAAATAGAGCTGGAGCTGCCGCCCCTTTTGTCCTTCCCACGGGATTTTGTCCTTCCCACGGGATTTTGTCCTTCCCCAGGTTCCAAAGAGTTTCTGGAGCACTCCTGTGTTAGTGTTATATTTCTTGGAAAAATCTCTTTGCTAAGATTTCTTCTTTTGGGAAGCTGTGAAACTTCAGAGAAAAAGGAAAACGATATTATTTCATTTATTTTGTTTTACTGCTTTAAAATGTGGTTTAGAGATTGTTGTGTTTTACTGCTTTAAAATGTGGTTTAGAGATTGGTTATTCAATAGGGAATTGTTTCATTAGTTCCATGTGAATTGTTTCTACTTATTGGTCAACAATGGCCAAGCTGTGTCAGACTCAAAAAAAAGTCACAGGTTTTTCATTAGTATCTTTATAACCTTCTGTCTGTATCCTTTCTGTATTCTTTAGTACAGTTTAGTTTGGTATTCTTTAATATAATATAAATAATATTTTAAAAATATTTTAAATAATATTTACTAAATAATTATTATTTAATTAATAAATTAATTAAATAATTAATACTTTAAATTTATAAATAAATTTGTTATATAATTTTAAATAATTTCATTTATAATAATTTAAATAAATAAACAATCAATTAAATAAACAATTTATATGTATATAAATAATATATATGATATATAATTAGGCATATTATCAATATATAAATAATGGATATAATTATATAATCATATAATTATATGTTATTTATATATAATTTAAATAATATATAATTATATCTATTATTTATATATGTATAATTTAAATAATTATATATTAATATTTATTTAAATGATTAAATTAGCCTTCTAAGAACATAAAGTCAAATTGACCGTTTCCTTCCTAGCACGAGGCACCTCACAAAACCACACTCCTGGCCCCAGGCTGTGCCTGTGCCTGCCCTGGGGTGAGCTTTGAGTTCCCTGTACCCAAAGTGGGGCTGCTCAGTGAAATCCCTGCTCCAGTTGCTGACAGAAAATCCACGCTCAGCACATTGGAGAGGTTATTTTGGGCACAGTCAGATGAGATCCATCGATATTCCTCACTACAGGAAAGCTATATTTGGCCAACTACAACACTGCAGAACAGACTCAAATCCCAGCATTTTGGGGTATGTTTTTGGGGTTGAGGTGCTGGCTCTGCTTCCCCCCCTGCCAGGCAGAGGGAGGGCTGTGGGTCCTTGTTCCAGGTGGGACAGGACTGAGCAGCCCCATCCCTGGGCTGTCCCACTGGGTGCCTCTGGTATTGTCTTTTCCATTTCCCCATCCTGGATTGCCCTGCATTCCAGCAGGATGGGGCCGTGCCCTGGGACAAGGGAGCTGGGATGGGATTGTGCCACAAACTGGGCGCTGCTCTCCAAGATTTCTGCTCTCCGGGTGGAAATAAGATAAAACCACGTTAAAGTGGTTTCCACCAAAGGATCCACCTGAAAATGCCCTCTGGGGCCAGAGCAGCTTCCAAGGGGAAACTCCTGATTTTGGGATAAAGGGGCTGGAGAGGGGAGGGCACTGTGCCACCCCCAGCACCTGGGGATTGCCCAGGGAAGAGTTTGGATTCAGAGAAGGGGCTGGATTGCCCAGGGAAGGGGCTGGGTTGCCCAGGGAAGAGGCTGGATTCAGGGAAGGGTCTGAATTGATCAGAGAAAGGTTTGGATTCCTCAGGGAAGGACCTGGAAAGCAGAGCTGGGGTTCAGGTTCATCACCTGATGCATGATGTCCCTCCCATGGATATCCCCACACCAGGACACAGATCCCCCATGGAAGAAATGTCCCCAAATCCATGAAATGCCCCGCTGGAGCCCCTGCCAGGCCCTGGGGGTGCTCCTGACTGCCCTGGCACCTCGGCTGTGCCCGTCCCTGCCACCCATCCGCTGCCACCCCGGAGCTGGGAGTGCTGGCCACGGATAAGGATCCAGAAATAGCCCAGGCCCAAGCATGTGATGGCCACAAGTCATTGCAGAGCTGCTCTGGAGCATCTCAGATAAGGGAGCTGCCAGGAAACACGGGACACGCAGAGCCTGCTGCAATCCCATCCAGTAACAAAGGGAAAATTAGCCTTGAACGTGGGCTAAGGCCAGTACCCCACAGCCAAGGCATGCCTTAGGTGCTTCCAGCGGGAGATGTGTCCTGGGGGATGTTTTTGCCACCCTGGGCTGTCAGCAGGGGCTCTGGGAATGGGGTGACATTCCCTGGGTTTGTTTTTCTGCTCTGGAGGAGCACAGCTCTTTTCAAATGTCAAAGAAAATCTGAAAATGTAGAACTGAAAGGCAGCCCTAGAAGAAAGGAGTTACCTGGGGTTAAATGTGGCTCCCACCCTTCAGACAGGTCCTGGTGAGGCCAGAGGGCCTTGGTGAGGCTGAATCCACGTGGAGTCAACAGAAACTGGGTGGTTTGCAGAGAACAAGAACTGTTCTTGCTTTTTAGAAAGTCTGGAATCACAGATTGGTTTTGTTTGAGTGACCTTCAAAATCACCCCAATCCCACTCTGCCATGGCAGGGACACCTTCCCCATCCCAGGCTGCTCCAGCCTGGCCTTGGGCACTGCCAGGGATCCAGGGACAGCCCCAGCTGCTCTGGGAATCCCAGCCCAGCTGGGAATTCCCAATTCCCAATGTCCCATCCATCGCTGCCCTCTGGCAGTGGGAGCCATTCCCTGGCTCCTGTCCCTCCATCCCTTGTCCCCAGTCCCTCTGCAGCTCTCCTGGAGCCCTTCAGGCCCTGCCAGGGGCTCTGAGCTCTGCCTGGAGAGGCCCTGTAGAACAAAAATCCCATTTTTGGGATCCCTAGGAGGAGGAATATGCCATTTTTAAGTTGTTCCTGCAGAACAAACCTAGCTTTCAGCTACAGCCACCAAAACTATTTATTGTGCCAAGGAGTTCCCCACCAGGACCAGGTTCCCAAGGGGCTGGCGCAGAATTCCCAGCTCTGGTACCCCCTGGATACCTGACCCAGCCCAGGAGAATCCCAGCCCCATTCCCAGCCTGCACACCAAGGGCTGCTGGAGTTTGTTCTGTGGCTGCTGGAATTGAGGACGTCCGGCATTGTGTGCCAGGTTCCTCCAGCCAGGAATTCCATAATCGCTGTCACCAGGCACTCGTGGCAGTGAGGGGACACCAAGGGGACACCAAGGGGACAGGGTCCCTGTGAAGGCAGAGTGGATTGTTCTGTGAATTATTTATATAAATATTCTAAATATAAATATTTATATTTATAGAAATAATTATAATGTAATGTAATGTAATGTAATGTAATGTAATATAATATAATATAATATATAGTATTATATCTTATAATATACAATAATATATTATATTATTGTAGTATTTATAATATTTACATTTATATAGATATAAATATTTATATA
>NW_005054523.1:17372-18043 GCF_000277835.1 Geospiza fortis
TTTATATTTATATTTACATTTATATTTATATTTACATTTACATTTACATTTATATTTATATTTACATTTATATTTATCTTGGAAGGAAAAACCCCACAAACAATTCCATTTCTGCTACCAGGTAACCCTGAGGCCTCCAAGGACTGACAGAACAAAGCCAAGCACCAGAGATGTACAGGAATGACTGCAGGGCACAGAATGGCCTGGGTTGGAAGGGACATTGAGAATTATCCACCCTGGGGACGCCTCCCACTGTCCCAGTGTCCAGCCTGGCCTTGGGCACTGCCAGGGATCCAGGGGCAGCCCCAGCTGCTCTGGCAATCCCAGCCCAGCCAGGAATTCCCAGTTTCCAAATCCCATCCATCCCTGCCCTCTGGCACTTTCAGACCCCGGTCCTGTTGCCCCAGGAAATAATAATAAAAACAATAAACAATGATAAAAATGATAAATAATTATAGAAGTGATACATGATGATAAAAGCGGTAAATAGCGAGCCTGGGCAGGCTGAGGGCTCATTGCTGGGATTAGAGCTCCCCTCAGTGGGATGCAGGGAGGGCACAGCCCGGCCTCGGGCACCTCCGGGGATGGCACAGCCTCCTCCAGCGCGTATTCCATGAAAATTCCTGTCGGGAATCACCTGGGGAAAGCACCCCGAGCACACCCGTGCTGAT
>NW_005054523.1:18091-39604 GCF_000277835.1 Geospiza fortis
ATATTGCAGAGAAGGAGATGTGTCAGGGAGGCTGCAGCAGTGCCAGGAGCTGCTCCCAGCCTGGAGCTGAGCTGGAACCCCGGGAATGGAGCCGGGAATCCTGGAGCAGCCCCGAGCCACACAAAACAGCAGGCAAGGAAATCTGGGAAAAGCTTGATCAGGGCGATCTGGGTGCTCTGAGTGCAGTTCTCCAGCTCTGCGGGGATGTCACGCGGATTTTTTAAATTTTCCCAAGCCTTCTGATGTTTGCATTCTTGTAACCAACTTTGTCACACACTTTATGTAAATAACTTATTGTTCTGCATTCTTTTATGAAGGGAAAAGGATTTGATAAACTGTTGGTTTATCCAGTGTCATTGGAGAGGTGACACTGTCACCCTCCAATCCACTGCCACTTTTGGAAATCTATAAATGTTAAAGTCAGAAATTAAACCTCCCTTTTTACTTCAGGTTGGTTTGTCCAGCGTCATTGGAGAGGTGGCACTGTCACCCTCCAACCCACTGTCACTTTTGGAAATGTATAAATGTTACAGTCAGAAATTAAACTTCCCTTTTTACCTTAGAAACAGCAGCATGTCCACGTTGTGTTATTTCGTGTCCTGCAGTGCCAGGTGGATGTTGGCCTCCAGCTGTGCCCGGGGGTTCAGGTGGATATCAGGAAAGGAGTTTTCATGGGAAGGGTTGGAAAGCACTGGAAGGCAGAGGGGGAGCCCCCGTCCCTGGGAATATTCAGGGGATGTGTGGATGTGGCACCAGGGGACATGGCTCAGTGGTGAATGCTGTGGGTGATGGTTGCTCTTGATGACCTCAAAGGTCTCCAACCGGAGCAATTCCTTGATTTTATAAAGCAGCATTTTCCAAGCAAGCCTCAAACAAGGAACCTGTCCCAGCTGTGCTCATGATTCCTCCTCTCTTCTGAGCAGATCCATCCCCTCCCGGGCAGGAATATCCCCAGGCAGGAGCTTTTCCATAAACCAGGTGCAGGCAGGTGGCACAGGAGCAGAGCCAAGCCCAGGGCTGCCAGCAGGGCCCAGGCTGTGTGTCCTGGTGCCCTGTCCCAGCCACATTCCCATCAGGGACATTCCTGGGCTGCTGCCAGCAGGACAGAGCCAGTCCTGAGCTGGACAGAGCCAGTCCTGGGCTGGACAAGGTCAATCCTGAGCTGGACAAAGCCAGTCCTGGGCTGGACAAAGCCAATCCCAGAGCTGGACAAAGGCAATCCTGAGCTGGACAGAGCCAGTCCTGAGCTGGACAGAGCCAATCCTAGACCTGGACAAAGCCAATCCTGGGCTGGACAGAGCCAGTCCTGAGCTGGACAGAGCCAATCCTAGACCTGGACAAGGTCAATCCTGAGCTGGACAGAGCTGGACAGAGCCAGTCCTGAGCTGGACAAAGGCAATCCTGAGCTGGACAGAGCCAAAGCTGGAGCTTTGCCACATTTTTGGCCAAGGGCAGGCAATTCCCAGGCTGGGGTGCTGGCTGGGCTCAGCCCCAGGGCCCCTCCTTGCTGTTCCCCTGCCCTGCATCCATCACTGCTGGTTCTTGGTTGTTAATTACACAATAACACACAAACCCATGGAGAAGAAGGTGAAGAAGAAGGTGAGGAAGGAAAATAAGAAGGGGAAGAAAAGAAGGTGAAGAAGGAGCAGCCTCCACCCCAAACCCTCCATCTTACTCTATATACATTACTGTATTCTAAAACCATAAACTCTGAGTTTCCACCCTGTGATGTCACACACTTCTATCCAAACTCCACACCCACAATCCCAGTTCTACTATTCCATTTTGGAAGCTTCTGCACAGCCTCAGGTCAGTGCAGTGTTCTCCTGGCAGCACAGAAAGGCTGAAATTCCCAGCAGCCAGAACTCCAGCACATCACCCTCCATGGATCAGGAGCTCTCTGTGGCCTCTGGCAGGTGGCTCCTGCAGGTCTCATCCCAAGTTTGTGAATCCCTGGGCACACATTCCTCGTGATTTCCACCCAGGGCTGCCCCAGCCCCCATCCCAGAAGGAATGTTGAGTTTCCTCACCTGCTTGTGTCAGCGCTCACCTGAGCTCTGGGCCTGTGTCACTGCAGCTGCAGCTCAGGGCTTGCCTTCCCATTCCATCAGGGAGCTCAGCATGCCCAGCTGGCAGCCCCAGGCAGCCTTGGTGACACTTTTTTGGACCCATTTAATTCTGGCTGAACAGTTTCTTCTAAACGAGCAGAAGATGCCTGAGAGTGAGCAGGGCAGGAGGAGGAGGAGGAGGAGGAGGAGGAGGAGGGGGAGGAAAAAACGAGGAGCTAATTCAGGGCAGTAATGAGGCATACCTGGGCTAATCACAAATGTGGGGATGTCCCTGCCCCGTGTGCTGGGGTGGGATCACACCTGGAGTGTCCCTCACAGGTCACTTCTTGGCTTGCTGTCTCTCCCTCCTGTGCCCCTCCCTGGGGTCTCCAAGGGTTCTTGTTGGGATTAAACAAATCCAAGGGTTTGTTTCCTTTGCCCAGGCTGTGCCAGGGCTGCTGCCCAGGCCGAGGGAAAGGAGAGGAGATGGGAGAGTGCCGGGAAATTGGGGTGATGGAATGGGCACAGAGTGCAGGGCAAGAGGAGCTGGGCTGGGAGAGCAAAGTCCCTGCACAGAGGGATGGAGGGGGGGGATCTGTGAGACCCCAACTGCAAAACTGCCCCAGCCCTGGGGGAGCCAAGAGCAGGACAAGGACAGAGCCCAGAGGAGCCAGGAGCTGCTGCAGGGCTGGAGCCCCTCTGGAGCCAGGCTGGGAGAGCTGGAATGTTCCCTGGAGAAGGGAAGGCTCCAGGCAGAGCTCAGAGCCCCTGGCAGGGCCTGAAGGGCTCCAGGAGAGCTGCAGAGGGACTGGGGATAAGGGATAGAGGGACAGGAGCCAGGGAATGGCTCCCACTGCCAGAGGGCAGGGATGGATGGGACATTGGGAATTGGGAATTCCTGGCTGGGCTGGGATTCCCAGAGCAGCTGGGGCTGCCCCTGGCTCCCTGGCAGTGCCCAAGGCCAGCCTGGAACCCTCTGGAACAGTGGGAGGTGTCCCTGCCATGGCAGGGGTGGATTGGGATTGGATTTAAGGTCCTTCCAACCCAAATCAATCTGAGAACCCGTGACTTCCTCCTGTAATTGATTTTTTTCTCTAAGGAAAACCCAACAAGCACCTCAGGAAGAATCCACGAGTGGCTGGACACAGCTGGAGCCATTCCCTCCTTTAAAACAATTTCCTGTTATCACATCCCCAACATTCCCAAAACTCCCCAGCAAGCTGCTGAATGAGAGCAAAAACTTTTCCAGACAATGCCTGTGAGATGATCAAATTAGAGCAGGAGAAAATATTTTCTCTGGCGAACAAATATTGAAATTTGTTTGAAATACACCATTTCCACAACGATGCCATTTGAGTTAATTACTTTACTGTAAATGTACCTCTTAAATAATTGCTAAACCTCAAGAAATGCTTTCAATAATTGACGGAGTTTTCCGAGGGAAAAATGGTGTTATTAAATCCAAATTAAATGCACATTTGAGACACTTCAGTAGAGTGCTGCCAGAGCAGAGCTTTTCATGCTGTATGAGGAATAACTTTGGGAATTAATGGCAGGAAACCTTCACTCTGCAGCCATCCATGAGCATCTCCTTCTCCGTTTTTCCCAATTCCCACACGAATTTCAGCATTTTGGGGAATACCCCAGAGGTTTGGGAGCAGTCCCAGGTGGGGATGCTCAGCACCACCTCAGGGGGGTCAGACCCAGCCCTGGGCTGGGTTTTTGGGGGTTGTTTCCATCCAGAACCAGGTGGAAATTCGGGAGAGCTCAGTGTCCCACCGAGGGGAGCCCTGGGTGGGCTCCACTCCCAGGGGCAGCAGGAGCCCCCAGCCCCTGGGCCAGCCCTGTGTCCCCTCCCTGCCGGGTCCCAAATGAGGCAGAGTGGAAATTCTCCAGAGCAGAAATCTATTTTGATTTAAGTGAAATGTACATCTTGGAGTTAAGGCTGTAGCATGGAGCCTGTAGTCTGTAGCTTGACTGCAGGGCCTAGGCTCAGGGATTCAATGAAGGACAGAGATAAGGGGGGGAGACAGAAGGTGATAGGCAGAGAGACTGCTGTGAGAACAGGTCAGCCTGGCCTAGGAGTTCTTTCTGATAAAGAAGAACTAGCGGCAAATGTCACGCGAAATTCGTAAAAATGGATATGTATGAACCTATTGTGAAACTGTGTGCATGTGTGTCTGAGAGGGGGAATAAAAAGGGACCTGAAGCTCCCAGAGGCACGGATGTCATTTTAGGGGAATGATTCCCACATGCGTCCAGCGCTGCAATAAACATACCGGCTTCACAACTTTCACAAAAGTTGGGGAGTTTTCATTATCTCCGCAAAAGGAGAAGCTCAGCTGTAACTGAGCTCATCGGGAGCAGAACAGCGATTTCCACAGCCCAGATTTGCCCTGCCCTGCCGGGCAGTTCATCCCGGGGAGTCTCCCTCGAGCATCCCTCGCTGCCCATCCCTGCAGGATGAGGGGTTCGCTCCAAGGAGCCCCAGCCCTCCCAGGCAATCCCCAGCTGATGGGACCTCGATCTTGGCCGTATCCCCGAGCGATGCAGGATAGCCTGGATACCTCAGTCCCTCTGGGAGACAGAGTGCCCGAATCCCCAGTCAGCTCGCAGCCGTGGCTACCCTTAGCAAGCTCAGTGATTTCAGCTCTTTAGTGATCATCAATTCTCCCAGGATTTCAGCTCTTTAGTGATCATCAACTCTCCCAGGATTTCAGCTCTTTAGTGATCATCAATTCTCCCAGGATTTCAGCTCTTTAGTGATCATCAATTCTCCCAGGATTTCAGCTCTTTAGTGATCATCAATTCTCCCAGGATTTCAGCTCTTTAGTGATCATCAATTCTCCCAGGATTTCAGCTCTTTAGTGATCATCAATTCTCCCAGGATTTCAGCTCTTTAGTGATCATCAATTCTCCCAGGATTTCAGCTCTTTAGTGATCATCAATTCTCCCAGGATTTCAGCTCTTTAGTGATCATCAATTCTCCCAGGATTTCAGCTCTTTAGTGATCATCAGCTCTCCCAGGATTTCAGCTCTTTAGTGATCATCAGCTCTCCCAGGATTTCAGCTCTTTGCTCGCTAGGGCGCCCTTGGCTGGGGCAGAAGCAGATGTGAGGGAGGAGAAGGAGAGGTCCTGGTGGTTCCACAGCGATGGTTTATTGAGGGGTCTGTGAAGGGTTCCAGCAACAGCTCTTCTTCTGCCAAATGCGCTAAACCAGCCCCTTTTTATAGGGTACAGGGGGATCCGAACTTGTCCAATAGTAAGGGTCAGGGAAAAGTGGCCTATGGGGTTACAGAGATAAGCTGTGGGGTGAGGGGTAGAAGACAGGAGCTTATTTTGCTGTCTCATCATGACTCAGCAGCTCCTGCTGTTAAGCCTCAATCCTCCATGGAGCTCTCGTAAGCTCCATGGACTCTGCTACACCCAACCCCACCCAGCACCCTCCAAATCACCCCAAATCGAGCCCTGCGCCTTGGCAAACTCGGAATGTTTAATTGCAGACGCAGCCCGGCCAGCAGCACTAGAGGGAAGCATTTCCCCACATTGCCGGAGCCAGCAAACCCCAGCAGCAGAAAGGTGCCCATGCTATCGAACTCTGCTAATCAACGGCAATTAACGAGCGAGCTGCAATCAGCTGCCCCCGACAAAGGCACCGAGCAGATAACGAGCGGATATTTGGCTGGAATTCGGTGTGCAGAGGGCGGCAGCGCCTGCCGTGCTCATTCCAAGGGGGACAAGGAGCGCCGAGCTCGGCCGGGTCAGGCTGTCCTTCAGCACCCCAAAAATGCGGGGCTTTGTTATCCCCATAGATCCGCTGGGGATCCGCTCCTGCCGTTAATTACGGGCGTTAATTACATCACTAGAGAGAGCCAACATTTGACACTTCTGATAGGAAGGAAAAAGGTTTTGAACGCCTCTTCCCGCAGGCGGGACGAAAATCCTTCCGAAATTCCTTAGCTAAGGGCCAGCGGCTTGGTCCTGCCCAGCACAGCCTGGTGCGCCAGAAAACGGGGATGGAGCTGGAAAAGAGCTAAAGGAAGGAGATCTCGGTTAATCCGAGGTGTTTGTGGTCACAGGGAGGCGGGTGATGAGCTCTGCAGGGAGAGGGATGGAGGTGGAGGTGCGCTGGAGTGGCGTGGCTGTATCCCATATCCTGTATTCCATATCCCATATCCCATATTCCATATCCCGCATCCTGCATGTCACATCCATATCCTGCATCCCACATGCAACATCCCATATCCCATATTTCACATCCCATATCCTGTATCCTATATCCCACATCCTGCATCCCATATCCTATAGCCCGCATCCCATATCCCACATCCCATATCTCATATCCCATTTCCCACATCCATATCCCATATCCCGCATTCCATATCCCGCATCCTGCATCCCACATCCCACCTGCAACATCCCATATCCCATATTTCACATCCCATATCCTATAGCCCGCATCCCATATCCCACATCCCATATCTCATATCCCTTATCCCATATCCCACATGCCACATCTCATATCCCGCATCCCACGTCCCATATCACTCATCCCACATCCCATATCTCATATCCCTTATCCCATATCCCACATGCCACATCTCATATCCCGCATCCCACGTCCCATATCACTCATCCCACATCCCATATCTCATATCCCTTATCCCATATCCCACATGCCACATCTCATATCCCGCATCCCACGTCCCATATCACTCATCCCACATCCCATATCTCATATCCCTTATCCCATATCCCACATGCCGCATCTCATATCCCTCATCCATATCCCATATCCCGTATCCTGCATCCCATATCCCACATGCCATACCTAATATCCCGTATCCTGCATCCCACATCCCATATCCCGCATTCCACATCCCATATCCCATATAGCTCATCCCACATCTCATATCTCATATGCCTTATCCCATATCCCACATCCTGCATCCCACATCCCTCATCCCACATCTCTTATCCCACATCCCATATCTCATATCCCATATCCCACATCCATATCCCATATCCCGCATCTCATATCCCACATATTCCACATCCCACATCCCGCATCCCAGGCCGTTCCCGGAGCCGCTGGTAGATGGAGCTGCAGCCCCAGGAATGCGGGCTCGGGCTCAGCCCCGCTCCCTCCAGCCCGAGCGTCCTTCAGGACCGCTTTTATGGGAATTCATGGAGGCTGGGGAGAGATAAAGCGGGGCTGCTCCCCGGAGTTCAGTAACGCTTAGGGGCAGATATCCCGGGATAGGGGCAGATATCCCGGGATAGGGGCAGATATCCCATGGGAAGTGCCCACCCCAGTCCCACAGCAGCCCCTCCAGCACACCCTGACCAGTGCTGGGCATCACTCCCATCCCAAAGGAAGGAATTGCAGATCCGGCTCTCCCAGCACTGGGCACATGGAATTCATGGATCCCAGCAATCAGTGAATTCACATATCCCCAGGGATCAGTGAATCCATGGATCACCAGGAATCAATAAATTCATGGATCCCAGGAATCAACAAATTCACAAATCCCCAGGGATCAATAAATTCATGGATCCCCAGGGATCAGCGAATCCATGGATCACCAGGGATCAATAAATTCATGGATTCCAGGAATCAGTGAATTCACAAATCCCCAGGGATCAATAAATTCATTGATCCCAGAAATCAGTGAATTCATGGATCCCCAAGAATCAATAAATTCATGGATTCCAGGGAACGGTGAATCCATGGATCCCAGGAATCGGTAAATTAATGGATCCCGGGAATCAGTGAATTCCCAGACCTGCAGGGATCAGTAAATTCACAGATCCACAGGGATGGATGGGATATCAGGATATTGGGAAGGAATCCTTCCCTGCGAGGGTGGGCAGCCCTGGCACAGATTCCCAGAGCAGCTGGGGCTGCCCCTGGATCCCTGGCAGTGCCCAAGGCCAGGCTGGCACACCCTGGGACAGTGGAGGTGTCCCTGCCATGGCAGGGGGGGGGGGGGATGATCCTTCGTGTCCCTTCCACCCCAAACCATTCCAGGATTTGATGATCCTTCCTCTATCCAGGCTCCCCCTCTCCGAGGAAGCAGCACCTCTGGATGTCTCCACGAATTAATAAAAAATAACAACACAAACCCAGAGATTCCTGGCTGTTCCCAGCTCCTCCAAGCTAAAATTTCTCCGGATCCCCCCAAACAGCCTGGGATGGATCCAGAGTGCCGGGATTCATTCCTGCCGGGAATATCCCTTTGAACACAGCGCCCCAGTTGTGAACAATTCCCAGTTTCCCCTGGGGGAGCTCGGCAGCAGCACACGGGCACACACGGGCAGCAGGAGCTCCGGGAGCTCGGGAACGGCTGCTCGTCACAGGGCTCGTCAGATTTTTAATTATTGTTTTTTAAACGGGTCCTTTTTGCCAACAGAAAACGCCAGCTGGGTGGGATGAAACCGCGCTGCAAGGACCTGCTGGTTTTTTGTTGCTCTTTCTGACAAAAGCCAGGCAGGTTTCCCAGGAAAACCCTCCAAGCTGCCCAGCTCTGCCCCCAAATCCTGGAGCATCCCTGGATTTGTGTCCCGGGCCCAAAACGCACAGGGAGAGGGAAACAGCACCAAAAAAATTCCCAAATAAATTTCCCTGTTTCCTCCATATGGAAAAGTGCTGGGGTGTTTAAACCCTTCCCGAGATCCATGATGTATTTATGATGGGTTATTTGCTTCATTTGCTTCAGATGCCACAGATTTAGGCAAAAAAAACCAAAAAAACCAAAACAAAAAATACAACAAAAAACAACAACAACAACCAACCAAAAAACACCAACCAAAAAAAAAACCCAACGAGCAGCCACCCCACTGAAAAACCAAAACAAATCCAAAGTTGTTTCCCAGATTTTCAAGGCATTTGAGAATCACGACTTCTGTTAAAAACTGAAAATTAAAAAATGACTGAAAGCTCAGAGTTTCAAGGCTGGACTGGGAGCTCTGCTCCCAAAATCCACCCCAGAGGAAGGAGATGGTTGGCCCTGGAGGCTGGGATGTCACATCCTGGCTCCCACCTGCACCCAGGTTCACTTTGGGAATATTTCCCTGGAATTCACTGACCCGGGGATGGGTGTTGATGCTCCTCCTTGGAGGCACAGGAGCTTCTCCATCTCCCACAGGAGCTCATTGCTGGTTTCCAGCTCTGTGCAGCCTGGATGTTTTATCAGAGAGTTCCCAGCCCTGAGTGGGAGCAAATAAATTAAAAAAAAAAAGGAAAAAAGGTGAAATCAGATAATTTAAGCTAATTTTAAAAAATAATGAGAAATGCAAACCGAAGACGCCCAGCCCTGTGCAGCTCTCGGGCTGCAGCCTGCCTTTCCTTGCTCCTGTGGTAATTCCTTCCTTCCTGCCAGCCCCAAATCAAGGGGAGCAGCCACCCCAATGACACCTGAGCCGTCATTATCCCTCCTTTGGAGCCCCGATCCCACCCGTGCCCGGCCCTGGGGGCACGGCCTGCCCAAGGGAACCCCCCAAAGGCGGCTCTGCAACAGCTCCATGTTGGGGAGGTTTGCTCTCCAGCCCAGGAAGGGCAGGCGGCGGCAGATCCCAGCCTGGGGTCAGGGCTGAGATTTGGGGACAGGTCCCAATTTTGGGACCAGGGCTGGACTTTGGGGACCCGGGGTCAGATCCCATTTTGGGGCCAGGTTTGGGATTTGGGGACCCGTGGCCAGGTCTCGGTTTTGGGGTCAGGCTTTGGGGACCCATGGCCAGGTCCCGATTTTGGGCATTGTGGGCTCTGGGCATAGGTCCCGATTTTGGGGTCAGGGTTGGGATTTGGGGTCAGATCCCATTTTGGGGACGGGGCCAGGCTTTGGGGACCTGGGGTCAAATCCCATTTTGGGGTCGGGGTTGGGCTCTGAGGACAGGTCCCAATTTTGGGGTCGGGGTTGGGCTCTGGGCACAGCTCCTGATTTTGGGGACTGGGGCTGGGATTTGGGGACCTGGGGTCAGATCGCATTTTGGGGTCGGGGTTGGGATTTGTGGACCCAGGGCCAGGTCCCGACTTTGGGGTCGAGCTGGGTTTTGGGGACCCATGGCCAGGTCCCAATTTTGGGGTCGGTGGAATTTGGAGACCCAGGGCCAGGTCCCGATTTTGGGGTTGGGACTGGGATTTGTGGACCCATGGCCAGGTCCCGATTTTGGGGTTGGGACTGGGATTTGTGGACCCATGGCCAGGTCCCAATTTTGGGGTCGGGCCGGGCTTTGGGGACAGATCCCGATTCTGGGATCGGGGCCGGGCTTTCGGGACCCAGGGCCAGGTGCAGATTTTGGGGTCGGGGCTGGAATTTGGGGACCCACGGCCAGGTCCCGTTTTTGGGGTCGGGGTTGGGATTTGGAGACCCATGGCCAGGTCCCGATTTTGGGGTCGGGGCTGGAATTTGGGGACCCGGGGCCAGGTGCCGATTTTGGGGTCGGGCCGGGCTCTGGGGGCCCGTCCAGCAGCACTAGGTGGCATTGTGAGACCGGCGGCTGCCCAGCCCCAAATGAGTGACAATGATCCCTCCCGCGCCGCTCTCTGCGCTCGAACCGGCTCCTTGTAGCCTGCAGGATAAATTCTATAGGGTGCCTGCCTCAGTCAGGGCTGCTCCTTCCCAGGCTCTCCCTTCCCAGCTTTCACCTCAATCTGTCATCCAGATTTGACACTGCCTCGTTCCAACAGTGCTCAGGAATGACATGTATATAATGTGGAATATTGTGCACATTTACAGCCAGCGCTTTTGCCCCTTCAAACATTGCTCATTGCTGGGTTCTGGCAGCCGCCGTGCTGGAGAGAAAATAAAATTACCGGGGAAAAAAAAAAACCAATAAAACCAAAAAAACAGACCGAACCCGCCGCAACAGAGGGTTCTGTTCTGATCACCGGGAAGGAAAACTTTGATTTGGGTCCTGGACAGAGCGGGGATGGATTTTCGGGGCTTTGGGGCTCGGAATGGTCCGGCAGCTCGGGGCTAATTAAACAGGAGCTGCGCGGCGCTCGGCGAGCTCCCCGAGCTGGCTGCTTTACGATTCTCTTCCATTAACACTCCGGATTATAAATCAAATTAACTGGCATTTCTATTAATAATAAAAAAAAAAAAAAGAAAGAAAGAAAGGAAAAAAGAGGGATCCTTTCAGGAGAGCACCCAGCCCGGCGGGCTGAGCCCCTTTTCCAGGGAGGATGAATCCCATTCCAGCTTTGTTCCCACCGCTGCCACCATCAGCCTCCTCCTGCCCTCTCGGAACAATCAGGGAGGACGGGCCATTATTCCCTTGGAGAAAACAAAACAAAAAGTCCCGATTAGGCGGGGATGCCTTCCCGGCTCGGCTCAGGGAGCGCCGCGCTGATCCCGGCTGCTTCCAGCGGGAATTCGGCGGCAGCAGCACCAATCCCTGCCTGCCCGAGCCGGACACACACAAATATTCCTGAGCACACAACGCTCCCAAAGCCAAAGCCTCTCGCCACCCGCAGTCCTGCGGTTTCTCAGGGATTTAAAATCAAGGCTCTGTCCCCTTCTCCCCCATCCCGGAGCCGCTCAGCCGCGTTCCCGGCTTTCCCCAGGCTGGGCATTCCTTTGGGATGGGTTTTCTTTCCTGCCCGCGTGCCCCTTTGTGTGTTTTGGGCTGGAATTTGCGATTTGATCCCGCAGCACCTCCGCTTGGAGCTGGTAAATGGGACGGGGGACGACGCGGAGTTAAATCTTTGGAATAAACTTAGGAAGGATGGAGCTGGAGTGGGGAGAGAGAAATTCCTGCCTCGGGCTCTTCCCGTGAAGGAAAACCCGGGCTAGAGCCGAGCTCCTGGCACAGGGAGCAGATCCAGCCCGGATTCGGGAGGAATTATCGGAGGAAAAACCCCCGGAGCTCGGATTTATTGTCACTGTCTGAGAGCAAAACGGCACAAGGAGATTGTCACTGGGCTAACGACTGCACTGCCAGGAGAAATAAAGGTCCCTCTTCCAGGGATGCTTTTTTTTTTTGCTGGGAAATGTCTCCGCAGAGCTCAGCACGGCGAGGGAGATTTCAAACGGAAATCTCTGCCTAAATTCTGCCTAAATTCCTCCCTTTGGTTACTGATGTGAATCCTCGGTGGCAGGCCGGGAGGCGGCGGCAGGAGCGCTGCCCCAGCCCGGCACGGCGCTGCCTCCGCGGGATCCCTGCGGGAATGGCAAACCCGGAGCTCCCCGCCATCCCCCACCGCTCCGGGGCTGCATTCCCATCAAAACCGGGATCCAGCTCGGGGGCTTCGCTTTCTGGTCCAGAGGATCCCCGAGGATTTCAGCCCTGGCTGGGCAGTAGAGCCCGGACAGAACTTTCCCCCTTTCCCCAGCACGGCTGGCGCTCTCCCTGCAGGGAAAACGATCCAGCGCCTTTCAAACCACCCCGACCCCTGCTCTTTAAAATCGGAAAATAAAAATTCGGTTCTTTGTGGAAAATAAACAACCTCTCAGGGAGGGCTGCGCCAGGCCGGGGCTGCTCCTGCGGGATCCCGATCCCAATCCCAGCCCAGAACAGCCCCACCAGGGCACGGCAGCTGCTCCTGCTCCAGTGACCCTTCCCAAACGCCTGGTTTTCCAAGGAATTGCCGCGGCTGGCGCTGTTATTAGCCGGGCACGTGGCTCTCCCGGCTGGCCAGGGCTTCCCTGGGAGCGAGGGAGGGAAAAGGGAGCGGGAGCGGCTCCGCAGGGCCCCGGGGACGGGACTGGGTCCAGCGCAGCATCCTGGAAATCCGGGACAAGGGCTGGGGGACAGGATCCCTCCTGCCCGGGATTTATTGATGGCTTTTGCTGGTCGCAAATGGATCAGCTGTGAGTCCCTGAGCTCCGGGAGCGCCGCACATCCGAGTTCTCCTGCTGCCTTCGGGGAGCAGCGCCAGGCAGCGGCACCTCAGCCATCCCCAGTTCTGCTCAGACCCTCCCAAATTATTTATTTTTTCCTCCCCCACTCGCTCTGGGCTGCAGGGAAGGAACGGCCACGGATGGATTGATCCCGGCTGAGCTGGGCAGGGAATTGTTGTCACTGGAAGCGTGGAAGGGCCCTCTGGCAGCTCTTTGCTCTCCCTTAGAAACTTTGTTCTGCTTCAAAATAACAAGGGGGGCTTAGGGAGGGATGGAGGGGGGAAGTGGGGGATTGGACACAGGAATCCTCACTTAGGAAAAGTGACAGATCCTCGAGAACTTCCCAAAATTGTCCTTTTAGTGTAAAAGCTTGAAATTCCTGAAGGTTCCCCCACAACAGGAATACCTGAGCTGGAATCCTTCAAAAACAAACCCTGAGGAAGGCAGGGATGGACTCTCTGTGCAGCTCGCAGTTCCTTATGCCAGGAACGCGATTGCTGGTAGCTCCTAAAAATCCCAAATCCCATCTCCCCTCTGGATCAGCCGGGAAATTATTCCTACAGATGCCAATTACGTCCCACCACCCTTCACCAGTGCCATTTTTTGGGAGCCCTTGGAGAGAGGACGGACGGAGCCACAGCAGAGGTTCACCCACGGCAATAAATACACCCGGAATATCCATGGAATATAAATGCAATATCAGTGCAATATCCATGGAATATCCATGGAATATCAGTGTCTTGCCACGGGCAGCGCATCCCCAGATCCAAGCACGAGTCGCAGGGAAATGGGGATTTTTTTTCCCAGGAATGAGGATCCAGGGAACAAACCCCCCTCGCCCGTGGCAGCCCCGGCGGAGCGCCCTGCCATCACCATGGCAACCGCGAGCCAATTACAGCAATTAACATTCCCGCGGAGCTGGCCCTCATCAGCGGCAGCCGCGCTCCTCCATCTCCTCATTTATCCCTCCGAGCTGGCTCCGGAGCTGCAGCAGCACCGAGCCCGGGATGGCCCCAAAAGGGAGCGGGGATGGTCCCAAAAGGGCACCGAGGATGGTCCCACTCGGACACAGGCACAGTCCCAAAAGGGCACAGGATTCCATCCCAAATTCCAACCCTTCCAGACAGCGCCAGGCAGTGCAGCTGCATCATTCACAAAATCACAGAATAAGAAATTATGACAATTATCTTCAGCTGTTTTTTTTTCAGGAATATTTGGGGGTGGTGTCGAGATATTGAGGCTCAGTGCTTGAGCCCATTTTCTGTCTCTGGAAATGAATTAGGAATGGGGATAAACCAGAAAAATGCAGTGACTGCCTAGGTGTTTTAAAAACCTTTTACTCCATTTTCAGTCTCATGAGGAGGGTGGGACAACACAGATGTTGTAATTCACACCATCACAATCAGAAGCCAAATATTTCCTAATCACAATACACTATAAGCATTTTTTGGCCCGTCAGTTTTTGCCACACCATATTGCAAATGCCTTAAAGCAAATCATCTAAAACTTCAAAAGCAATCCTGCAGTTAAACCCCATCTCCCTTTCCGTGTTTCCCAGCAAACTCCAGCTCCAAGCTCACTGTCCGCAGCCAGAGGATGGTTTGTTTATTTATTTAATTTAAATAAACCTTTCCTGCCAGCTCATCTGAAGTGACTGAGGCTGTTTTCAGTTTTATCTGAGCCTGTGACTGCAGAGGTGCCAAAGACAAGAGCAACAGCCATGGCTGGACTTCAGCATCTCAGCTGAAGGGCTGCAAGTGAAGCCAGCTGCAGGTTTGGAGTTGTCATTTCAAGTTCAACCACAATTCAAGGAAAGATTTTAAAGAGGGCAAAAAACCCTCAAATCCCAAAACACTCCATCAAACAAACAAACAAAAAACAAAGGAAAACAAAAAACACTCAAAAAAAAAAAAAGGAAAAAACCCCAGCACACCCTCCTCCCCCAAATGAAACTTCTATTTCTTTACCTTAATAAAATTGTGGGAGTTTTTGATTACTTGGTTACTCTGTAATTTATCTGAAGCAGTAATAAATATTAAAAATCATCCAACTCCTTCCACCCTGTGGCCCAAGCAGGGACTCACAGCACTGCCCCTGCTCAGTCCAGACCTCCTGTGTGCACTCAGCTCACACTTTAAGGACAAGTTACCCTAAACTTCACTAAAAACTAAATTCAAACAAGCAGTTTCCCTTCAGAGAGTAAATAACAGCAAGTGCCACTGAACCCAGGAGTATTTCCAGAGCCAGAGCAGAGTTCCAAACCACCAGCCCCAGAGCCATTCCCATTCCCTTTCCCAGCTTTAAACCCAGCTCAGGAAGGGGTTACCAAGCACCAAGGGCACAAGTCCCAACGAATTCCCTGCCTGGGAATGTTTAAAAAAAATAAAAATAAATAGGGATAAGAACCACCTGAGCTGGGTCAGCCCCACCCAGACTGGGTCAGCCACATCTGAGCAGCTGCAGATCCTCAGGGCTGGGATTTGGGATTCCCTCTGTCATTCCCAGAATCCCTGACAGATCTCAGGGCTGGGATTTGGGATTTCCTTTCCCATTCCCAGAATCCCTGACAGATCCCAGGGCTGGGATTTGGGATTTTCTTTCCCATTCCCAGAACCCGTTGACAGATCTCAGGGCTGGAATTTGGGATTCCCTCTGCCATTCCCAGAATCCCTGACAGGCACAGGAATTTTTGGTTTGTAGGAGGAGCTGCAGACCCTCAGTGCTGTGTTTGATCTCTCATCCCTGGAGATCCCTGACAGGTACAGGACATTTTAAGGTCCAACCACAAAATTCATCTGGTAATGATGAATGGTTTAGACTCTCCTAAACCCGCCTTAAAATGTTTAAAAAAATACGGATAAGAACCACAGAATCCTAAAATATTTGGGTTGGAAGGCTGAAAGTCCATCCCATCCCACCCCTGCCATGGGCTGGGACATCTCCCAGGCTGCTCCAAGCCCCATCCAGCCTGGCCTGGGACACATCCAACCATTTTTGGCTGGGCTTTTTCCCAGCTACAGGTGTGATGGACATTCCTGAGCTGCTGGGAATGTGGAAGTTGTTCCCAGAAGTTGCCAGCTCATTGCACAGAGTCTCTGTGGAGGCAGCACCGTGGCCAGGACACCCCAGGGACAGCCCAGGGCCACTTTGGCCACTTTGGGAGCATCATCTGTCCCCAGCAGTTGTGAGGCAGCTGCTGAGTGCAATCTGTGCCCGCAATGAGCCACGTCAGAGCAGATTAAAGCAGCTCAGCCCCTTCCTGAGCAGCAGCCTCGCTCTTCACAGCAATTTTGCCCAGCCCCAAAATAATCTGTGTGGAAAAGGTTGTGGAGCCCGGGCAGCCTGGAGTGAGTGCAATAAATGCCAGGGCTGCTCACACAGCCCAACGTGTCTGCCCGTCCCACAGGCTCACATCTCAGCAGCTTGATTTGATTATCTTGATGATCAGCATCTGCTTTGGAGCCTGCTGCCATCAGAGAGGAGACTTCAGCTCGAATCAGGGCTGCTGTCTGTCCCCTGTGACAGAGCTGTCAGGGCCAGGCTCAGAGAGCAAACCCCAGAGCCTGGGCACGGCTGGGGAGCTCCTTCCTGCAGGGACAGGGGAGAGATCCTGGAGAAAAGGAGGCTCAGGGGGACCTTGTGGCTCTGCACAGCTCCTGCCAGGAGGGCACAGCCGGGGGGATTTGGGATCATCCCAGGGAACAGGGACAGGAGCAGAGGGAACGGCCTCAGGCTGGCCCAGGGCAGCTCAGGGTGGATTTTGGGGCAATTCCCTCATGGAAAGCCATTTCCAACCCTGGCACAGCAGCCAGGCCAGTGGGGAAGTCCCAGATATTTTGAGCTGTAGATGCCAGGTTTGCAGTGAGAATATTTCCTGCATTTCTGCAGTGCCCTGGGCCTGGGCTGAGCATTTGGGGCTCAGAGCCCTCCTTGTCATCACTTCCCTCCAGACACAAAGCAAAGGAGTTGGGAGAACTCCACCTTTTCTGGAAAGCTGGCTGAGACATCCTTGGAGTGCCTCCAACACTGGATTTTATCCCTTCCCTTTATCCTGCTCCTGCAGCATCCTTCCAGTGATATTGATATTTTGGCATTGAAAGCAGAGTCAATTTTCCATATCTCATAATTATTATTGCTGTTACTATTATTAACACAAAAGTTTATCCAGTATTAATTAATACATTATATATTTATGTAGAATGTAGATATTATATACATTACATAAGATGGTATAGAAAAATTTTTATTATTGCTGTTATTATTATTAACATAAAATTTTATCCAATAATAATTTATACATTATATATTTATATCATTATATATAACGGTATAGAAAATTATTATTGCTGTTATTAACATAAAAATTATCCAGTAATAATTTATACATTATATATTTATATATAATATAGATGTGATACACATTATATATAATTGTATAGAAAAATTCTTATTGCTGTTATTAACATAAAAATATCCAATAATAATTTATACCTTATATATTTTTATATAATGTAGATATGATATGCATTATATATAGTGGTACGTAAAAATTATTATTATTGCTGTTATTATTATTAACATAAAAGTTTATCCAACAATAATTTATACATTATATATTTATATATAATATAGATGTGATACACATTATATATAATTATATAGAAAAATATTATTGCTGTTATTAACATAAAAATGTATTGAATGAATAATACTTTATACATTATATATTTATATACAATATAGGTATTGCATGCATTTATACATTATATATTTATGTATAGTATAGATATTAATCTATAATATATATTATATAATGGTATATATCAATATTATTAATGTCAATAATAATAACAATTGCACACTAATAATGATAATGATGATGATGATGACGATGATGATAATAAAATAATAATAATAATAATAATAATAAAAAATAATAACTTTTCCCGGGTCCCCGGGGCACAGCCAGCTCCGGGAGCTCCCGGTTTTCCCTGTCCCGATGTTCGGGCTGGCTGCTCCCACCCATTCCTGAGGGAATTCCTGCCCCCAGGTCCTTTCCCAGTGGGATTTTGGGACGGGATTTCCCATCCATTCCCAAGGGAATTCCCCCATCCCGAGCCTTTCCCAGCGGGGTTTTGGGACCGGGATCTGCCCCGCCGCGCGGCCCGGCAGCACTAGGTGGTGTTGCAGGGTGGTTTTGGGGGGAACTGGGGAAAAGGCAGGAATTCTGTGCTGTTCACCCCTTCCCGAGGCTCCAGAAGTTCGTCCCGAGGGTGCCCCTGGCCAGAGGGATGTTCGGGATCCGTTTTCCAGCCGCCCTCTCTACTGGAGGAGGTGGTACCTGGGCACCCCTCACCCCCACACCTGGAAATCCAGGTTCAAACATCCCTGGAGATCACTCATCCCTGCTGTCCTTCCAGGAAATCTGATTTCCTAGAGCCTCAGAGGGGTTCTGATCAGGTATTTCCACATCCAGGGCTGAAAAAATCCAGGGACAATTCCCATCACTCCAGGACATCCCTGAATCTCCAAACATCACTTTCTTTTCTCAGTGGATGGATAAAAAATTGGATCCAATTTCCACCCTGGATCATCACTGTCAGAACTCAACTCCCCTGAAAGAAAGAAAGGAAATTTTCAATCAGATTTTTTTGGTTCAACATTAAAATATTTCGAACAACAAAATATTTCAAATAAGAAAATATTTCAAGCATCAAAACAATTTCAAGCAACAAACCCATTTCAAATAGAAGTATTTCAAGCATCAAAATATTTCAAGCATTCAAAATACTTCAAATATCAAAATATTTCAAAATAATTCAGCTATTCTGGAAGCTAGAAACGCTGCCAGCTCGCAGGGGAATTTGTGTTTGGATGGATCCCGAAGGAATATAAACAGATAGGGGAAATTTGTGGTTATCCCATGATGCACACAAGTAGAGATATCATAAAAGAAAGGCTTTATAAAATATGATTTAGGCCCTGTTACTCCGGCTAAGCCAGCAGCCAGCTTGGAACCTCCCATGTGAAAATCATAAGAGTGAAAGCAGTTAGCACAACAAACTGCTCTGGTAAGAAAACTGTTTGCACCTGTAATAAACAGGAAACCTGTCCCTTGGGAATCAGGGAACAAAATGTGTGAACTAACCAAAAATAGAGAGAATTGACAGACACACACCATGGCCATTTACTGACAAATAAACTGAGTGGCAGGGTGTTAGCCACGGTGCCTTCTGGTGTTTCCTAGAAATAAGAGCTTTGGGAATAAAGAATTGGCTTTTCTGCCTGGAGAACCTGAGTTGTGTCAGCCTCCCTGCAGCATCCCCAGCCCCTGCTCTGCTCCCTGCACTCAAAGCCACAGCGACCAAACAGGGCCAAGAATTCCAGGGCCAGGGGTTGGAGAACATTGGCAGGGGAGGTTTGCAGTGCCCATCCCTGGAGGTGTCCCAGGAATCCCTGGAGGGGGCACTCAGGGCTCTGGGCTGGGGACAAGGTGGGATTTGATGATCCCAGAGGGCTTTTCCAGCCTCAGGGATGCTGGGATTCTGTGCCTGAGCCAGATCCAGTCCTGCTGGTGTAAAATCCCCAATGAACCCCAACATTTCCAGCCCTATCCCCCTCCCAGCCCCAGGAATTCACCCCCGTGCCAAAGTGCTGCTCCTGCCACCCCCACCCCGTGAGCCAGAGGTTCTCCTGCATTTTTCATTATTCCAGCCCTGAACGAGCCGGGAAATCCTTAATGAGACATTTCCCCAGCCTCTGTTTTACATTCTGCCCATGGCATAATGAAGCTGGGCTGGGAGGAAACGTCCCCAGCACTTCCAGCAACTCCCACTCCCCACTTCCAGCCTTGCTGCTGGGATTTTTCCCTGCTGGATGTTGGGAATTTATCACAGCCATCAATAACCCCCGTGGCAAAGGCAACTCTCTGCCATGCTGCTTTTTTTTTGGCTGGAAAGGATTCCTGCCCGTTTATCCTCAGGAATACTGGGGGATGATTGCAGCCTGATAAATCCAGCAGCAATTTCTCCTTCTCTCCCAGCCCCTCCTGTGGATGTTTCCCACTTTGGAGTTGCTCAAACCTTTATCCAAACCTTCCCAGGGAGGTTTTCCAGCCTGCCTCTGCTTCCCACAGAACCCAGCCCTGGAAGTTTCGTGCCTTCAGCTTTGCAGTGATGTCCTAATTAAAGAGAAGCGAGATTTATGGGGAGGTGCAGCTTATTAGGCTAATTTGGGCAGCTGAGAGGCAGCACACGTTTAAATCCCAGGAGCTGATGGCTCTGCCTGGGAATTTGTCTCTCACCTGACTACTTTTAATGGCATTGCTGTGCCAGGTGCTCGTGGTGCACTGAGGAAGGTCAGGGGATGTTCACGGATCCATAGATTTCCCTTCCAGGACACCCCCACCTGCACAAAGAGCACTGGCATTTTCCTCCCGGTGAAAAATGGCTCTGAGCACTCACAGCTGGCTCTCAATCCATCTCAGAGTGGCAGAATTTTTCAAAATTTGCCCCCAAATCCTCTCTTTTCAGCCTGTTTTCCTGTTGCTTTTTTGTTTGGGACGGATGAATTTGCTGTGGTCATGGAGAACTCTCTGTGTGCCCTGCAAACCTCAGGGATTTATTCTGCATTTCAAGATCTCTGCTCAGTTGTCTGCAGCCCTCCTGAACTTTCAGCACATTTTTAGGGTATCTCAGCCATTATTTAGGAATTTTTTCCCTGACAGATCATTCATTTCTGAGGCTGAGACCCAAAGTCAGGATCCCAGGTGTGGCAATGGCAACCAGAGGCAGCAGGAGGATAAAAATCCTTTTTCTCCTTGAAGTGACCGCAGGAGCAAAACCTTCCCTCTGCCCTAATTCCAACACAATTGGGAGCTGCTCCCCCATTACAAAGAAATATTCCATACCCTTCAAACCCACTGGGAGAGCATAAGGAAGGATTCACACCCACTGGAGTCTGTGTATTAGAAAAAGTCCAATTCTCCATGGAAAATAAGGGAGATTTTAACATTTACTGATTTTTGTTCCTGCATTCCTCCTGCACAGCAATATTCCCACTAAACTCCTCCTCTCTTTGGAAATTCTTAGGAGAAAAGAACTTTTTTTTTTTTTTAAAGGGAGAGATGCCTGATTAGCAGAACTGAACTTCTCTAACATCCCACTTGTTTTCCATTCTCCTGCCCTTTGGGAATGTTTCCCAGCCTCCTGTCCCCCTCTCCTGAGTCTCCCTTTCTTTCCCCAAACATCTGCTAAAATATCAGATTTTTAAGTCCTCCCTTTCCCCGCGGGAATCCTTCCTAAGCCTGGTGCAGCCTCGGGGTGCCCCTGTCCCGGTGTAATCCCATCCATCCATGAAGTTCATCCCGTTAATCCCATTCAGAGCAGGAGGGGAGGGGTTTGGGAGGAGCTGCTGAGCCCTGGCAGATCCCGGGAATGGGATATCCTGGGAAACTGCGAGTCAGGAATGGGAGAAAACCTCATTGCCATCCCAAGGGCAGCACTGGGTGATGGGGGAACCGACTGCTTAAAGCTGCTGGGAGGCACTGAGCACCTGCCAGGGCAGGGATAAAATAAAAATAAAAATAAAAATAAAAATAAAATAAAATAAAATAAAATAA
>NW_005054523.1:39614-62031 GCF_000277835.1 Geospiza fortis
AAATAAAATAAAATAAAACCACACAAAACGCAATGTGTTTCTCATTATCCATTTACCATGGAATAATGGGTCTGTGGCTGTAATCCCACTCCATCCCATGGATCCCATCCCATTGTTCCCATTGATCCCATTGTTCCCATGGATCCCGTCCAATCCCATTGATCCCATCCCATCCCATCCCATTGATCCCATCCCATTCTATTCCATTGATCCCATCCCATTATCCCATCCCATCCCAGTATCCCATTATCCCACTGGCAGACAGGGAAGACCTTTGGGATCCTCTTTGGGATAAGCTCCCCTCCAATGAATTCCCAATCCCAGCCCCCCTGGGCTGTGCTGATGAGAACAGGAATTCCTCTGCTGGATGCGGGGATTTAGGAGCAGCACTCCCATTTCCTTGGGTGCCACACCCCAACATCTGCGGTCCCCGAGCCCGGTGGCACAGTGAGTGACAGCGGTGGCACAGGGACAGCGGGGGCACAGGGACAGCGGTGGCACAGGGACAGTGATGGGGCTGCAGGATGTCCCCTCCTGCTCATGCCCCGTCTCCATCCCGCTGCCCTCCCAGCCCGGCCGTGCCTCGCAGTGTTTGTGCTGATCCAATATTTGCCTCATCCTGCTCTCCCGGCAGTGTTTGCCTCATTCCCGAGCGGTTCCATGCTGTGTTTGCTCCTCTCCGGCTCCTTCCCTTGGAAATGCCTGGCACCACCCGGGATGTGCGGCACTGAAAATCCCGGAATTCTGAAAAACAGGGAATTCCGCAGCTCCCCTCTGCCCACAGAGCCCGCAAAGCCAACGATTCCCTGTCCAGATCCAGGGGAAAAGGGCTGGAGGGCCTTGGGAAGTGTTTTAGTGCCTTTCCCAATGCCAGGGTTATCCTCTCCATCCTGATCCTGAGCAATTCCACCGAGGAAGGGACAAACAGCAACCCAAACACGGGATGGGGGCGGGAGGGACCTCTGGGGGCAACGGGCAAGGAATGAAGGGGGAAGGAGGGAAAAGAGAAGGAGGGAAAAGAGGGGGAAAAGAGCGGGGAAAAGGGAAAGGGAGAGGAGGATGCAGGAAAGGAAATAAGGGGGAAAAAAGGGAGAGAGAAGGGGGAAAGGAGGGGGAAAAGGAGTGAAAAGGAGGGGGAAAAGAGGGGGAAAGGAGGAAGAAAAGAGGAGGAAAAGAGGAGGAAAAAAGGGAGAAGGAAGAAGGAAAATAAGGAGGAAAAGAAGGGCAGAAACCCCAGGATTTCCCCCTTTGGGTGTAATTTAACACCTTTTACTCTCTCTTTCCCGTCCTCTCATGTCTCTTACTACAAATCATGGCTTGCCTTTCACGCTGAGGACCAGGCTGGAAGGTGGCAGGGAGAATTCATGGGCAGAGATGACAAACAGCTTCTCTCTGGATATCTAAAATACTCCACAGTGTTCCTGAGCTGGAAGTTCTTTCCGGAGTTTTGCTTAAAAAAAAAAAAAAAAAAATTAGAAAACGTTCAAAATCAGCGGTGACCTTAAACCAAGGAAATTATGCCCATCCCTCCCTCTCCTGCTGGGGAGGAGCAGCCCTGGCAGCACGGAGCCCAGGACGTCAGGAATTCACAGGCACCAGCACTTCCAGAAGCCTTCTTGGACAAGGTTTCTGTTTAATTGGCTTAAAAAGCCACTCTTCTCCCACACAGGCTCCTGCAGAGCCATCTGTGCAGGGAATTGGCAATCTGGAGAAGGAGTCTGTGAAGGAATTCGCCCTGCTCGGCACTGCTGGATGCTGGGGGGAGGAGAATTCCAGAGGTGCTGCCCAGCCGGGACAGCCAGGGCAGAGCCAGGGCTCGAGGGGCACTGGGAATTCCAGGGGGTCTGGGAATTCCAGGGGCTCTGGGAATTCCAGGGGCACTGGGAAATCCAGGTGTACTGGGAATTCCAGGGGCACTGGGAAAAACAGGGGCACTAGGAAGTCCAGGTGTACTGGGAATCCTGGGTGTTCTGGGAATTCCAGGGGCACTGGGAATTCCAGATGTACTGGGAATTCTGGGTGTACTGGGAATTCCAGGGGCTCTGGGAAAGGCCTGGCCCATGGGCCAGGATACTGAGGAAACCCACGGGGATGGAGGAGTTGGGCCCTTTCAGGGTGATTGTGGTGAGGAGGTGAAAATTTGTGTTCCTCGTTTTCTCTGGAGAGAAGGAACTTGGGAAGAACAACTAGGAACTAGGGAATTAAGGATGAAATGGGGAGAGGAGTGCGGAGAGTTGAAGGGAATGCTGCTGGAGGGCCCTGCCTCACAACTGCTTCATTTCCAACATTCCCAGGTGCAAACCTCTGCCAAAGAACCACAACCTGCTTGGGTTGCTGTGGGAATTGTGACAGGAAAAGGTGAGGAGCAGGAAGGTTAATTCCTTTAGGACCCAGCCAGAATCCTGGCTCTGGAGCCAGGCTGGGAGAGCTGGGAATGTTCCCCTGGAGAAGGGAAGGCTCCAGGCAGAGCTCAGAGCCCCTGGCAGGGCCTGAAGGGGCTCCAGGAGAGCTGCAGAGGGACTGGGGACAAGGCATGGAGGGACAGGAGCCAGGGAATGGCTCCCAGTGCCAGAGAGCAGGGATGGATGGGAGATTGGGAATTGGGAATTCCTGGCTGGGCTGGGATTCCCAGAGCAGCTGGGGCTGCCCCTGCATCCCTGGCAGTGCCCAGGGCCAGGCTGGAGCAGCCTGGGACAGTGGGAGGTGTCTGGGCTGCATTGGGTGGGTTTTGGTGCTTCCTCCCACCCAATGCAGCATCCTTGGCTGGTGAACAGGAGGGTGTGGCCATCAGTGGGGGGCGCTGGGATATCGGAATTCAGGACATCCCTCTGTCTGTCCTGCATTGCCCAAACCCCTGCCAGGGCGCTCAGAGACCCAGGCACAGAGCCCAGGACACCTGTGGTTTTGATTATGACCCATGGAAAAAATTACCAGCCTTGTATGAAGATCTGCAAGTCATGGAATTCCAGAGAGGGAAAAGATCCCTGGGGATCCTCCTTTGCTCCAGGTGAGCCCCTGCCCGGCTCCCTCAGGGATTCTCCATTCCCTTCCCGGCTCCCTCAGGGATTCTCCAGCCCCTTCCCGGCTCCCTCAGGGATTCTCCATTCCCTTCCCGGCTCCCTCAGGGATTCTCCAGCCTCCTCCCAGCTCCCTCAACCACTCCTCCTGTGCTTTATTCCCCACTGACCCTCTCCAGGATTGCTGGCAGTGTCCTGGATCGGCACCCCAAGCTGGCCAAACCCCCTGAACACAAACCTGAAGCCACAGGGAACAAATCCCAAAGCCCTCATGTCCCCTGGAGCTGGTGGCTCCTGCTCCTAAATCAGGGCAGGTCCAGCCCCAGCTCAGACTGTGGCACTCCGGACAGCTGAGCTGTATTTTCCTCAGGTGCCACATTTTTGCAAAACCCCAACCAGGAGATAAATAAACCCCCATTAGTGGCAGGCTCAGCCCCTGGATGAGCACAGGTTGAAGTGCCCGAGTTCCGAGGAGATAACAATTACCAGCAAGTCATTACTTACAAACAGGATAATTTTTCAAGCAAGCCTGAATGAATCTGCACATTCCCAGCCAGCAAATAGCTTTGAGAACCCTCTGAGCTGGAAAAAACCATTGTGAATCCCCAGCATCTGCTCTGCTCTAAGTGTATTTTAAAAAATATTTGTTTAGGCCGATAATGTGAAGAGGGAACCACGGCTGAGATGTTTAGCCCGTGGCTAAACAGGATTTTCCTGTTCACAGTTATGATTTCGTGTTTGGCCATAATAAAAAGCCTTGATGAAAAATATAGATGTTCCCAGCGTGAGCACTGTCACATCACTGGTTTATAAATAAACATGGATTACGTTCAAAAGCCTCCCTAAGCACAGTGACCTGGCAGTGCAACGCCTCCCCCAGCATCCCTGAGCTCCCAGAGGATGCTGCAGCTGCTCCAGGGAACTCCAAGCTCCCCTGCCCACAGCAGGGGCTTGGAACTGTGGGGTCTTTATGGTCCCTTCCACCCCAAACCCTTCTGGGATTCTGCTGGGGAGGGGAACAGCTTTTCTCCCCAAAGAAATAAAACCTGGAAATAAAACCTGGGGGTTTGGGAAGGACAGAACGCCAGGGATGGGGGAGCTGTCCCAGACTCTGCAGCCTTGAGTGTGCTCCAATAAAAATGGGGCTGATGGAAAACAGGGGGAGTGACTTTTTATATGGGCAGAGAGTGATGGGACGAGCTGGAATGGTTTTTAGCTGGAAGAAGGCAGGGATGGATGGGACATTGGGAATAATTCCTGGCTGGGATGTCCTGGATCCCTGGAATGTCCAAGGCCAGGCTGGAGCAGCTTGGGACAGTGAAAAGTGTCCCTGCCACGGCAGGGGTGGGATGGATGGGATTTCTGGTCCCTCTCACCCCAAACCCATCCGCAGCCCCTGTGCCTGTGGGGTTTGGTTGCTTTGCCTGCACAGCCCAGCATCCCCATGGCTCCTGGAGGAGAATTCCCAGCTCTAGAGGAGAATTCCCAGCTCTGGAGGAAGGAATCCCAGCTCTTCCTTCCCTCCCTCCTTCCACCTCCCACAGCTGCCCTGGCCCAGCTCTCTTCCCCTGGCAGCACAACCCCAACAGGGCTCATTCCCACATATCCCATCCCAAATCCCACCTCCCAGCCCGTTTCCCCTCCTCCTTCAGGGCGGCTGCTCTCTGCTTGTCACTTCTTTTGCTGGGAAGTGTCATTTGTTTACCTTTTTTTCCCCCCCAGTGCTGTGAAATGATGGCTGCAGCACCAAGGTGCTGGTAAATGACAACCTAATGGCCAAGCTGAGTGTGCTCTAACAGTAAAAGAAAGAAATCACTAATCAAAGTCTCTCAAATTATATGGAATACTGACAGCTTTTTATGCTGTTTTAATTAAGTACACTGTAATTTAAACCACTGAACCATAACAACCCAACGTTTAGTGTTATATCCCTGGGAGAACTTTAAAAATATGCATAATTCTGCCTGCGAGGTAATTGAGGGATATTTTTGGGGTGGTGGGGGTAATTAAAGGTTATACAGGAGAGTAATAGGAATTTTACTCGGGTGCTGATGGTGTCAGCAGCTGTGCTGAAAGCTCCTCGGGAAGGTGATTCCTGTGCCCAGCTGAGGTTCCTCCTGGGGGTTTTGGGGGCTCCCAAGGGCCCTGGCAGCTCCTGGGTGCCAGGAAGGTGCTGAGGGGAACCTCTCCTGGCATTGTCACCTCTCCTGGCATTGTCACCTCCCCTGGCCCCAGGAGCAGGGAGAGGAGGGGAAGGGATGGATTTATTCCCAGGGGAAGGTCAGGGATGGCTCTGTCCTGGCTCAGGGCCCTCTGCTGGGGCACGGATGGTGGGGTTGGGGTGATGAGGATGGAGGAGCAGGATGGGAGGAAGGCAGCCCTCAGTTATCCCAGAGCAGGATGGGTCTCCTAAGCCCTGGTGAAGCATCCTGGGGGGCTCCAGAGCCACCTGGAGAGCTCTGGGTGCAGAGGAGCCTGCTGGGGAGGGAGGGACAGCAGGGCTGGGCTGATGAGGACGGGTGAGGAAGGAAATCAGCCCCAGCTATCCCACAGCAGCAAAGGGTGATCCAAGCACTGGTGGGGAGTCCTGGGGCATTGCAGAGCCTCACGGGGATCCTGGCTGGGCACAGAGCAGCCAGCCCAGCCCTGCTGCCCCTGGGCAGGAAGGATGAGGTGCTCCAGGCTGGGCACCCCTGCAGGGGCAGCGTTTGCCCCCAGAGCTGCCGGGCTGCAGAGCTGCAGCTGCCACGGGATGTACAGGGAGATTCAATGTGAAAAGTGGAAGATAATGTGCTCACACACTAATGGGCACTGAACTAGACACAGGCTCATTTTTCACATCATGTCATCTCTAAGGTTTGAATAAAAAGCAATGGCGAGAATGAGCCTGGATCTATCTCAGACATTATCATTTGCCTCCTCAGTTTTATTTGTGTTGACTTGTACAGTCTCAGGAGCTGACAGAGCGCGGGCCCCCGGATCAGAGTGAGTGATAATACACAGCACATTACACTGCTGGTGACAGCTCCTGTTCCCCGCGCTGGCATCTGAGCGCGCGCATCTCCCTCCGTCAGCTGACAGCAGACAGCACTCACCGAGGGGACAGCACAAACCCTGCCTCTTATCATCTCACCACATAAACTGCACTTTCCAGGGGATCTTGTTCGCGAAATTAGTGTCAGTCAAACTTTGGGGGATTTTTTTTTTTTCTCCCTCCCTCTCTCTTTTCTTTCCCGCTCCTTTTTTATTTTGGTTTTTTTTTTTTTTTTTATTTTTTCCTTTCAGAAGATAAATAGCTCCGGCAGAGGGGCTCTGTTTGTGCTGCTGCACAATCAAAGCCTAATTTGAAATTGTGGAGGGGGGGAAGGAAGAAAAAAAATCACCATTTTAAAAATAATAATCCTCTTTTTATGGCGAGGATAAAGGCAATGCTTCAGCCTTCATCTGAGCATGACTAAACAGCCCCGTGGCTCGCAGCACTTTCAACACAGCAATACAATAATTTTTTACATCAGGTCAGTAATTTTTTCCCTCTCAAAACATCTTAGATTTCCTCACCAGCCAACAGCCTGAATCCAAAAAGTTGCTGAAGCCGTCGCATTCAAGGATAAATTCCCATAACCTGAGACTTCTCAGCTGAACCCTGCACGCTCGGCCCCACAGGCACAATGCTTAATTAAGTGTAATATCCTTATTTAAGGCAGGCAGTCTCTGTAAGCCTGGTAAGTGTTCCAGAAATTATTTTCAGAGATTTCTCAGCTACGGGAATGTACAGGGGAGGAAAAAATATTACCAAGATAATCTACAGTCTCCAGAGGATCCCCACCTTCCCGAGATATGCAAAAAGGCCCAATTCTTTTGTTTAACCTGGGAGATAATTCGAAACCTGCAGCTAATGAATCCCAGGGGGTCACAGGGGGTTTGGATTAAGCTCCAATTTGCTAATCCTGCTGCTGGAGGTGGGGGAGGATCCTGGCAGCCCGTCCATCCATTCCTCCATCCATCCATTCCCCTGGAGCAGAGCACGCTGGAGCTGCTGCTGCTGCTGCTGGGGGGTCCTGCCCGGGCCCTTGGGATGGGACAGCAGCAGGGCAGCTCCAGTGCCAGCCTGTGACAGCCCAGTGACACCTCAGTGCCTGCCCAGTGATATCCCAGTGCCATCCCAATGACAGCCCAGTGCCAGCCCAGTGACATTCCAGTCCCAGGGATGGATGTGGGGATGGTCCCACCTGGGACAAGCAGCAGGGCAGCTCCCAGTGCCATCCCAGTCCCTCCCAGTGCCAGGGATGGAGCGGGGCTGTTCCCAGCTGGCTGCCAGCACCCAGCACTGCAGTTCCCAAAGCTGCTGCAGTTCCCCAAACCCAGTGAGCTGCTTGCCTTGCACGTCCCACAAATGCCCCTTCCAGATCCACCACCATTCCCAGGCCCTTGGACCACAATCTGCCAGTCCTGCAGCAGCTGCTTCCCCAGAATTTTAGCTGCTGTTTCCCCTGGAATTTCAGCTGCTCCTGCTGTAATGAAGGTGCTTGAAGTTGCTGGGAGGGTTTAACCCCCAGGGTCCTGTTCAGACCCTCTGCCTGCTCTGAATTCCCTCTGCTCCCTGTGTGAGAAGATGCCACAAGCCATGAAAAATGGGAAAGACATCCAAGATTCCCCCCTGGCTCTGCTTTGGTGGGATTTCTCCCTCAAAGCTTCTCCCAGGCAGCTCCCCCAGCCTAAGTTCTGGCTTCCCACTGCCAGAGGGCAGGGATGGGTGGGATATTGGGAATTAGGAATTGTTCCCTGTGAGGGTGGGCAGCCCTGGGACAGGGTGCCCAGAGCAGCTGTGGCTGCCCTGGATCCCTGGCAGTGCCCCAGGCCAGGCTGGGCACTGGGGCTGGGAGCACCTGGGACAGGGGGAGGTGTCCCTGCCATGGCAGGGTGGATGGGATGGGATTTAAGGTCCCATCCAGCCCAATCCATTCAGGACTCCGTGCCTGTGAGTGTTTGGATGAGCTGCCACAATCTGTGCCCACAGAGGGACACCGTGACAAACAGGACAAGGACATAAAATCCAGATAATCAGAATCAGTTGCTCTGCCTGTTGGCTTCCCTCATGCAGCTCCTTCACCCATCCTGCCTCCGGCTCCTCTTTCCCACCAGGCTCACCCAGACAAAGAGGGAGAAGCCCCAAACAACCCGGAGTGGGATTCCACGAGTCCCCGTCCCTGGGGGAAGCTCTGCTGCTATTTAGCTGATTGCAATTTCTCATCACAGCAATTCTCCCCATCATCATTATCAGTACAGCAATCAAACACAAACAGGAGCTGGGGCTAAATGAGACAGGGCTGGGTAATGAAATAATTGCTGTGCTCGGCAGCCCAGGGACACTCCCAGCCCCCAGATCCCACCCTGCTCTGTGCCAGGGACACGTAGCTTCCCTGTTTTACACCAGCCTGGACATTGCAGCCACCAGTCCTGCCCTGCCCACGGCACTGGGGAGATCCCAGCTCCTCTCACACGGAATTTCCTTTGGAGTCTTCAGTTTGGAAATATCTACCAGCCAAAACCTATTATTAAATTATTGCTATTATTATTATTATCATTATTATTGTTATTATTACTACTACTCCCTTCCCCCCGAGGAAGCAGCCCTCCTTGACAATGCTCACACCCAAATGTCTTCGAAGTGGGATAAATGTGGAAAAGAATTGTTTCTGTTTCTGGAGAGTTTCAGGCAATACAGGATTCAGCACTGTAGCTGACTTTTAATTTGATATATTTGCAGATATATAAGTGTATATATATATATATATAAATATTTCCAGTGGTCCCCCTGTTCATTCTCTGCTCTTCTCAAGGAGTTTGTTCCTCCCAATCTCCTGGGGTGTTCAGTGTCCACTTAAACTTTTTTTATAAATTAAATGCCTTTGACCAAAATGGGATCCACTGGGATCTCCGGAATCTCCCTGGTGCTGTTTATTCTGGTGCATCCCAACATTTCCCTCCCCATCCCTCCCTCAAAGACCCCAGAGCCACCTGAGGCTCCCAGGATGAGGGATTGAGGTGGATTTCAGGCTCTGATCAACAAAGCACTCAAGGAAATGCTTCCCTTCCCAGAGGGGGGATCTGTCTGCAGGAAAATCAGGAAATGTTGGGGGTTTTGCTTTTTGGGGTGCTGGGAAGCACCGAGTGGTTCTCTGTGCGTGTGTCCACAGAGATGTGTAGGGATAGATAATTCCTGGAGATGAGAGGCAATTGAGAGGCTGATGAGAGATAATTGACAGACCGATGAGAGATAATTGATAGATTGATGATAGAGTACTGATAGGTCATCAGCTACCAATTGTGCATCAATTGATAGATAGACAACTGATCCACGATTGATAGATGGGTAATCTTCCCTCACAGTGTGTGATTTCTCTCCCACCTTTGAGAAGAAATTCCCCAAATTCAGAGTGAACTCTCAAACCCACATCCCCATTTAATAAGAGAGAAAAGGCTCCTCTTTCCAGAATTCCCGTTTTGCTGCCAGGTGGGATCCTGCCCCCCCAGCACAGCACCTCAACGAGGTGGTTTGGGAGCACAGCCACCCAGCACCCAGGTGTTCCTCTGACCCAGCCAGGCAAAGGTCAGCATGAATTCCCTGGAGCTGAGCCGCAGGACTGTGCTGGGACACGGATGGATCAGGAATGGAGCACCCAGAGGGCCCCTGGCCTGTGCTGACCCAGTGGCTGCACCTCTGGGCACGGGCAGGGACACTAGGGGTGCTCATGGCATGGCCAGGTGGTGCCCTGGGTGATTCAGCAATGAAAACATCCTAAAACAGCAATACAGACACATGTCCACGCCCTGCAGGACAAAGCACTTGGACAAAACCCATGTCACCAACCCGCCAGCCCTCTGTCCCTCCTGCTGGGAATTTTCCAGCTCCAGATTCGCTAGGAACACCCAGCCCTCGGAATGGGGCTGGAAATCGAGGCTCCAGGCAGAACATCCCACCTGGAGGGGCCCTGGGCCTTTCCTCCCTGGGTAAACATGGGCGGCGGTGGCGCCCCGGCACTGACAGCGTCATTTCTAGAGGCAGCACGGCTCAATCAAACCTCAAACCCCAGCACCGCCGCGCCGAGCCCGGCCCTAAACCCCCAAAATTATATAACACACATGTTTTTATGCTTTGCCAATTACAGCTGGAATAGGGACTGTTTGTTTCAGCCCCTCTCAAAATGAGGCGAGGATGGGAAAACAACCTATTTTCCTTATTAGGTTCAGGAGTCAAAGGACTCAGCCAGGAGCCGCAGGCTTCAAGAGCATAGAAGATTAAGACATATATTGGATTCATGATGGAGGGCACAAAGTTCATTTTCAAAATAAAACAGAATTTTATTCATATTCCTTTTAAAATTCAGATTGCCATTTGCCAGCTGACCTGTGACATGGCAGCAGTGTATTACATTTTCAATGAGCAGCCTGTCTGGAGCTGGCAGGAGAGGAAACTGCTTCCTGGTGGAGTTTTTTCACCACCCTTAAATAGTAAGAATTTGTCGGGATTGTTGTCAGTAATGGGAGACGGTGCAAACAGGGACAGGGCAGCATATTTATTTTTAATAAGGCAACATGCAGAATAGCAAAGTCCCTGGCATTATGCACCGAAGAGGGCTGAAAAAATAGAAAGAAAGGAGAAACCAGAGCTCGGTTGCAATTTGTATGTGGAAATCAGGGGTGGAAATACTTGGCAGATACATTGAAAATCAAAACAAAAGCAGAGCAGGGGGGAAAAAATCCGCATCTATATTAAAAACTGAAATGCAAACGCAGTCAGCAGCGAGTTTGCAGAGAGCGCGAGTCAAGCCAAGGGTTTCTCTAGCGAGGAGCGAGATTTATGGAGCTCGCCATCTGTCAAAATTAGATTACAAAAGGCACATATGCAAAGATACACCACGCCTGATTTTCATATATATTAAAGCCTGCAACTCCTGCGGAAAAATGAGGCTCCGCACGCGGCGGCGCCCGAAAGCTCCCGCGGCCAACTTCGGGGCTTGGCTGGGATTGTGCCGCCGCAGGGACACAGGGGGATGTCCTGCAGGGTCTGGAGATCCAGCCCCACGTGGGCCTGGCTGTGCAGCTCCAGGAACACCCGAAATGCAGCACCTGGGCTGGAAGGTGCTCACGTGGAGGGAGGGACGGAAAGGGGACGTGGCGCACGCTCAGCCCAGCCAGGTGGTGACGCCGCTTTGGGGTGTGAGCCAGCGGAGAGGAGGATGACGCAGAACCCTCTTCCAAGCCATTTTCTAACCCATTTTCCTTCATGGCAGGCTCCAAGCGCCTATTTTTGGGTGACACAGCAGGATTCCCAGTCCCACACCAATTATTTGTGTATGAGGTGCCTTTTGTCCCTGCAATCAAAGCCCGAGTACAAACCACGCTGCTCTCCTGATAACTTAATCAAGGACTCTCTGCTCCAATCTACCTGTAGATAAAACCCAGGGTGTATTTTGACACGGAGAAACAAATCCACTTAGGGCAGGTGAATTAGCTAATCATCATCTCAGCCCCGGCACGGCTTGCGCTCGGCGCTGCTGCTGAATATCAATTCTGCTGTGCCTGCTGGCAGCCCGGCCCTGCCCCGGCTCTCTCATGTGAGCCATGTTAACCCGCACTGGGGAAATCCTCTCCTGTTGACAATGGAGGAGCAGGAGAAGCAATTTTGTTGGCAATCTATTTCACTTTGGAACAGCTGAGCTCCGAGGCGAGGTGCTCCAGAGAGAGCCGGGGCGCAGGGCAGGGCAGGGACACTCAGCCTCGCTCCCGGGTGTGGGCAGAGCTGGCATCGGTGCCCGAGCCGTGCCAGGGTGCCCAGCAGGGGTTTTCCATCAGGGACAACACATGGCTGTGACATTTCTCATCGATTTTACCCCAATATCTATTTTCACTCCACTCAAGGGGGTTTAATTGGCCACAGCATCACCTCACAGCTGTCCATGAGCTCCACGAACAGGTAGAAATACCGAGTTCTAAAGATGCCAAAAATATAAAAGGAAAAAATGCCCCTTCTCTTTTTTCTGCAGGATCACTGCATTTCAGATCCTAATATTTTTTAGTTCTGGTTTGTTCTCATTTCACATTTAATCTCAATTTAGAACATAAAACATTTTGAAACACCAACTCACAAAGCAGTGCGTTTACTTTGTACCTTAATTTATGAAACTGCCTGCTGCAAGGTGCTGAGGCTGGTTGGGTATTAAAATAATAATTAATATTAACATTGTTACACCACTGCTCAATGCCACGGCCACTCTTTGCATTAATCATAAGAAGAAATCCAGGCTGTTCAGGCCATTCCCAGCATTTCAATGGATAACGCCGCGCAGGAAGGGCCTTGGGCTCTGCCAACACCCCCGGTCATGGGTGGGCACCGTGGGTGATGCCAGCACCGTGCCTGCTCCTCCTGGGAGGAGCCACACCTTGGGGACGTGGAGGAGAGGAACCCAAACCCCAGAGAGGAGCCTGAGCAGCCACCAGGGCCGAGCGAGGAGCAGAGCTGCCGCTCACTCGGCTCTCGCTCCCAAACCCGCTCCTCGTTGGGCATAAAATACAGGCTCCTTAATTGGTGTGTGCTTCTCCAACATGTTTTTAATGAAAAGGCGGCACATAACTCTCGGTTTGTTGGCTGGCAGAGCCCAATTTACAAAAGTGGGAGTGCGAGATAAGAACAGAGTACATCTGCAGCGCAGGCTGTGCAATGAATCACGCCGTGCCAGAGTTGAGCAGAATATAATTGAGTCCAACATCTCTGAGCACTTTCACCATAATTAATGATAATCTGTAACAGAGGAATCTGAGATTCCAGTTCAGAGAACTGTTTAATTAGGCCAAGTAATGAAAGCAGCAGCAGTACAAGAATATGGCCTGCCTCATGATTAATGATTCATGCTAGCGAACACAAAAGTGCCGCGCCGTTAACTCCAGCGGGGCTGCGGCGCCCTGGCATTTACCGAGCGGGGCTGGGATGGAGCTGCCACGGCCCTGCCCCACCTGGCACAGCACAAACAAGGCTGCAAAGGCAACAAACAGCCTCCCCAGGCTGCCTTGGTTCAGGGACTCGGCCCGGAAATGGGTGTTAGGGCAGATCTCCCTGCTCAATAATGAATATCCTCACTTCTGAAGTTGGGCACGCAGCTCTGTCTTCCCTTCCTGTGTGGCTCACACAGACAAGCCGTGCTCTGGGTGCAGCTCCAGACACACTCACAGACAGATCCATAAAGTGACACCCTCAGCTCACAGGGAGGAAAAAGAGTTCAGTTCACAAAGTATGAAAAAGGAAGGGAAAGGAAAAAGGGAAAGGAAAAAGGGAAAAGGGAAAGGAAAAAGGGAAAAGGGAAAGATGAAGAGTGGTAAGTTTTCTGCAGGTTTCCACTTTTGCTGGGTCAGGGTGCAAAATGTAGAGCAATTTGACACTGGAATTGCCCTGGAAGTGTAAGGGACATGACAAAAGAAGTGATAAGACTGCCTGGGGCTTTAACTTACAAGCCAGCAAATTATATGGGTTTTATGTGACTATTTACTGCTCCTTTCAATGAAACAAGGAGTCCTACTTATCGTGGGCCCTGCAGAAGGCCCGGTACATATGCAAGGTGTGAGATAAGGCCATTTTCCAGAGGGCCATGTTCCCTAATGTCTCCATTCCCCCCCAGATTAGGGCTCCTTGGGTGCCTCTTCAGCGCTGCCTCTGCTCAGCACCCACCGTGACAAATGCCCCTGCAGGGACATTATCTGCTCTCTGCCATAATGGGCCAGCACTTCCACCATCCTCCCTGCCTGGGGGACCCCCTCCCTGCCCCTCAGCTCCCCCTTTCCCCCTCCCTGGCACACACAGGCTCCTTCAGCTCCATCCTGGCCACAGCTTGGGGACAGGGGGGCTTCAAAGGGGGGCGAGACTGCTGGGGGAATTGGGGTTGGAATCACAACATCCAGAGTTGCAAGAGAGCCACAGGATTATGGATTCCTGCACAGACACCCCAAAATCCCACCCTGGGCATCCCTGGTGTCCAAACCCTCCTGGAGCTCTGGCAGCCTTGGGAATGTGCCCATTCCCTGGGGAGCCTGGGCAGTGCCAGCACCCTCTGGGGAAAAACCTTTCCCAAAATCCAGCCTGACCCTGCCCTGGCACAGCTTGAAACCAGGGACCACCAAAAGATTTATCAGCACATTTCCCTGAAGAAAAAAAAAAAAAAGCTTAAAGAAAACCCCACCTAAAAATGGAGGAGAACAGAGGTGCTTAAATTATAATGTCAAATGATGAGCGTGGCAACTTGTGAATCTTTAATGGACATTTTAAAGAGCTCATAAACTTCGGGGTGAGATTTCAGAGGCTCTGGAGCTGTCAAACACCCCTCAGCTGCTTTACACAGACACACTGGGAACCTCAGAGCAAGGAGTTCCTCATCTGTGGAAGGAAAATCCCGAGGGAGGCAGGGGCAGGAGGAGGAGGCTGACTGGGCGCAGCAGCTCCACCGATCCCTGGTGTTCTTTGAAGGTGCTACTGCCACAACAGAGAAGGGAAATTCAGCAGATGCTAAACTAAAGTTAAATTTTCCAAAAGACACTTGAGGAGGTTTCACCGAGCACAAATCTGCAGATACATCCAGGGCCAGCCCAGCCTGGAAAGTTGAGGTGATGCCAAGCAGGGCAGCTCTGGACAGCAGAGGAGCAGTGAGGGGGTTTGGGGCAGCTCCCAAATCCCAGAGGTGCTGCCTGCAGAGCCAGCAGGGGCACAGGGACACCAGGAGGGGCTCCAGTGAGGGGACAGGGCCATGAACACCAGGCAAGGTCCCATCAAAGTGCTCAGTGGCTGCCCAGCCTTGCCCTGGATGGCATCTCCCCCATTCCTGCAGCAGCACAAGGGCATTTTTGAGGAATTTCTCTCTTTTCCCATTCAGTACTCCAGTGCACAGGGAATGCAGCCCATTTGTGGCTCCTGCTTCCCTTCTGCTAATTAAAGCAGGGATCAGCATCACAAGAGATCAGAAAAGAAGGAGCAGCACCATCCAGGAACGTTCAAAGCTGCCACAATCAACCCTGTTTTATAACCTGCCCTGCATTTCATTAGCAAGTGATTTTAATATTTAAATTAGAGGGGCTTTGCCCCCTCATGGAAATATCCCTGTGCTCCTCATCATGGCCAGCACCAGTCCCTGCCCTCCCTGCAAGTTTGCCATGGACATTTCTGCAGATGGAGCTCAGCTGCTCCAGGGCTCAGGAGGGAAATGTGGAGATGATATTGCTGCAGGAAGATTTGCCAGCTAAAGTTAGCATCCCTAATTTTTTCCCATCATCAGCCCGAGAAAAATTAGCCTGGTGACGTCTGGCCCCGCTGAGGAAATAAACAGGGAAGGAAGTGTTGAAATCAGACAGTGCTTTCCACGTCCTGAGCCAAACACTGATTTATTTTAGGGCTCTCCAGAAGTCTCAAGCAGAGTTTGAGGCTTAGGCCAGTGGGAGATGGGGACAGGGAACCTGGCCGGGCCTTGGGTGGAATTCCAGACATGGCCAGGGCTTTTTCTTTGAAGTTCCTTTAAAACTTATGCAGAGAGAGAAAAGCTCCACAAAACCCAATGGTTGGAAATGTTATTCCAAAGCTCTGTCACATGAGGAGGGAGGGAATGAGATCCTGCTCTCTCTAAATACCAGCAAGGCCTGCTCCAGAAATGGGAATTACAGCCGAGAGAGAGGCTGAGGAGCATTAAAATGCTGAGCAAACCTTGAGGCTGCACCTGAAACCTGGGACAAGAGAGACCCTGAGGGGCTGGAGCTCTGACAGGGAAGGGAACAGAGCTGGGAATGGTCTGGAGAATCCCTGAGGGCGCCGGGCAGGGGCTCACCTGGAGCAAAGGAGGATCCCCAGGGATCTTTTCCCTCTCTGGAATTCCCTGCCAGGAGGGCACAGCCGGGGGGGGTTCGGGCTCTGCTCCCAGGGAACAGGGACAGGAGCAGAGGGAACGGCCTCAGGCTGGCCCAGGGCAGCTCAGGGTGGGCACAGCAGGAACTTCCCCATGGAAAGGGGGTTCAGGTGGAGTACGCATCCCTGCAGGGATTTCAGGGCCTCGTGGATGTGGCACTGGGGACAGGGCAGTGGTGGCTGAAGGAACTCTTTGAACTCAGTGGTCTGAGAAGACTTTTCCGGCCCAATCCACGCCACAGTTTCACTTCCCTGGCCATGCCCTGAGCTCCCCTCCCTGGGTGTTTCTCCAGCCTGTCCCACCTGAGCCTCACAGGAGAGCCCAACCACAGGAATTCTGCACCTGGCCCCGAGCACGGGAGACCCTGGAGCCAGGATTCCATCGGGGCTGGTGGGATCCTGATGCAGGGAGGGCACGGCCCAGGGCAGCTCCTCCTCTCCTGCCTGGCTGGGAGAGCAGCAGGGGCTGCAGATCCATCTGCAGGAGCCAAACAAACTCCAGCAGTGCCTGGGACTGACTAATGCCACCCTCGGAACAGCTGGATTTATTGACTTTGCAGAATCAATAGCTATTTTTATTAATCATCTTTAGATAGCAGGATGCTCCTACTATATCTCTTTCAGTGACTAATACAATAAATTTCCCCTTTTGATGTTCCCTGACATTTGAGCAAATTAAATGGAGCATTAAATATGATCCTCTTTGGGACAAAAGTGGGCAGAATCATTTGTGACTACTTTATTAACTGTTCTGAGAGCACTGGCAGCACCTTCCAAAGTGCTGTTCAGCATGCCATGTTTATTATTATTTAAATTTTCCCCAGCACTGCTATATTACTATGGATCAAATGGTTTTAAGTTGGGTGAAATGGAAATATTTCCATATTTCCTTTTATTTTGAACATGGTACCAGCTGAAGGACAGGAGTCCATCTTTGCTTGGTGTATTACAGGCAATATTTAGGGTATTTTTTCTTTTAAAGTGGATGATAACCCTTAAAAAGTTCACACTTAAGGAATTTTGTTGTGAAATAGTGAAAAGAATCTTTTAAAGAGGTGATCGCATAAGAATTATTGTTTTATGGTGAAAAAGCGAGCCCAGCTTTCATGTTTAGTGAAATGATCAATTAAATAGTGCACTTTGGAAAGCTGAACACGGGGAATTCCCCAGAGTGGGGGTCCCTGAGCCCCACCCTGACCCCAGGAAGGTCCCCATGGCTCCTGGGGTGTTTTCCATGTGCAGACAATGCTTTGGCAGTGACTATCTGCTATTCCTGCATTTAAACATCTCCAAATAACAATAAAACTAAACCAGCCCAATGGCCCCACCTGGACATTCCCTGGATCCATCCTCCAGGGGAGGCATTCCAGGAGGGGAGGGAAGAGGCCAATTGCTGAGCCCAGGGGTCCCTTCTGTCCCTCAGCTAGTGATGAATTCCTGCACGGCTCCATCCCCTCCCAAACTGGGAGCCCTTGGGAGCCAGGCAAACATTGGACTTTCAGATGAAGGAGATCAGAACCAATTGTCACAAAATAAGAACCCCACAGAATTTTACAGCCAGGCCTTGGATGGAGCCAGGCAGGAGCTTGGACTGGAGCTGGAATATGAGCAGGAATTGCAGCTCTCCCCCTCCCCAGTGATGCAGGTGAGTTAGCACAGAGCTCAGCTCCTAATTAGCCCTGCAGAGGAGCTAATTAACCCAAGCTGAGCCTTGTCTCAACACAGCTCTGCCTTTCCCAGCATCCAGGAGTGCACAAGGGGAGTGGGCAGTGCTGGAGGTGGATGGGTGCCCCTGAGGGCTCAGCTGGGGTGGCACAGGGCACTCCTGGTGCTGTCCCTGCATCCCAGCCTCTGCCTTTGGGGAGCACCCAGAGGCATTTCTGGGAAGAGATGGCCCACTGCAGAGTCCCAGGATTACTGGAAAAGCCCTCCCAGCCCATGCAGTCCCAGCTGTGCCCATCCCCACCCTGTCCCCACCCAGAGCCCTGAGTGCCACCTCCAGAATTCCTGGGACACCTCCAGGGATGGGCACTGCAAACCTCCCTGGGCAGCCCCTTCCAATTTTTAACAACCTTTTCCATGGGGAAATGCCCATCCTGAGCTCCCCGTGCCCAGATCAGGCCATTCCCTCTCACCCTGTCCCTGGCTGCAGCAGGCCACAAACCGGTTTTTCTACACACTCCCCACTGATGAAACATTATTGCAGGAAACAGGAAATAATAATAATTAAAAAATATTCCTTATTGGGAAAAAATACTGAGGGGAAAAAAAAGTCCCAAGTTAATGGGAATTAGCTATGCAAGTCCCATTTTTTAATAAAGCAAGTTTCCCAAGTACTTCCTTTTATTATTCCCTTCATAATATAATTTAAAATAGGAGAATCAGGTATTTGGATAATAAAATAAGAGATTGAAACCTCTGCTCTTGCCTGCTGCAGTTTCCTTCCCTAGGACAGACCCTGAGCCAAGTGGCCCCAAGGATGCTCTGAGCTGGTGAGGGGAGCAAGAGCCACAGCCAGCACCCTGAGAAGGTAAAAGTGCTTAGACACTCCAAGAGTTTTCATTTCCATGTAATTTTTCATATTTTAGCATTGGGAAAGGCAAGAAAGGAGAGGAAGAGCTCGTTTCTGCCTGTTGGAAGAGGACGGGGAGAAGGACCTGAGGCTCTTCCCAATATCAGAGTGCCTGAAATGAGCTTTGTGCAATAAGCCCAGCCATGTCACCAGGCTCCTCTCAGACCATCTAAAGATTAAAGGCTCTATTCCTGGAGGGCTCCCGTGGCATTTACTCAGGGATTTTGATCAAGCTTTATGTGATGGGCTACCTAACACACCTCTCCCAGCCCTAAGAGCTAACAGGAATTTGGTATCTCTCAACATGGATTTCTTGCTGTACTGGGGGATATTTGGCAAACATCTCGAGACTGTAGCCAGGCACAGGCAGGAGGGAAAATGAAAGAAGGGGAGAAAAGTGGCCAAAGAGTCAGAGCAAACACTGAGATTTGGAGGCAAAGTCTGTGTGAATACAGAGCAAGGGTGGCTGTTAAATCCCAGTTTAACTGAGGGGGTGGAATTTTCCAGGCAGGGGAAGATTTTCCATGGCTCATGTCCATGGTGTGCCCGACCTGGGCACCAAAGCAGCCCCAGAGACACTGCAGGGCCATGGCAAGGGTGGGACATGGTGGAAATCCAGCAGTGTGCTCAGACATCCCTGTGCCACAAACTCCACAGAAATCTACCAGGGAATAGAGGCGTGTGCCTGTGCTCACAGGGGTCTCAGGTTGAGGGAAGAGACGAGGATCTGACTCCATGGTTCAGAAGGCTGATTGATTATTTTATGATATATATTATATTAAAACTATACTAAAAGAATAGAAGAAAGGATTTCATCAGAAGGCTCGCTAAGAATAGAATAGGAAGGAATGATAACAAAGGTTTGTGGCTTGGACTCTCTGTCCAAACCAGCTGACTGTGATTGGCCATTCATTAGAAACAACCACACGAGACCAATCACAGATGCACCTGTTGCATTCCACAGCAGCAGATAACCATTGTTTACATTTTGTTCCTGAGGCCTCTCAGCTTCTCAGGAGGAAAAATCCTAAGGAAAGGATTTCCCATAAAAGATGTCTGTGGCAGAGGTGGGACAAAGAGTTGAGGTTACCAGACCATCAAGTGCTTGTTACAGCCTCACCCAGCCCTGCACAGGGCCCACAGCAGCCCCAGAAACTCCCCTTTGTGTCGGGGTGATCAAAACCCAACCCAAACTCCAAACCCACTCCAGGGGTTTGAAATGAGATGCTCCCAAAGGTCCTTCCCAACCCAACCCATTCTGTTTCTATGAACATCCCCAAAACAACAAAAAGACCCTGACACAAACCCCAAACCAAAACAAACACCCCCACAACAACAACAACAATCCACCATCTGACACGTGGTGCTGGTGCACAAGGAAGACAATCCAAAACATGCTGAATAACACAACCCAAAGGATGCTGAATCAAGAACCAAGAGCACCAGCAGCAGGAAAAGAGATTTACTGGCAGTGACATTTTCCCTGCCTCTGTGACAGGAGCCACCATGGCCTCTGTGTCACCAGAGCTGCTGTCTGCAGGTAAACACTCAGATTTTTTAGGCTTCCCAGCACAGCTGTGAACCAGCTGGGTGTGGGCAGGCCTCAGGCACAATTCCCTCCTAAAACAGAGCAAAAACCCTTCCCAGCACAGGGATAACCATCCTAAAGGCCAAAACCCCTGCAGTTACAAACCCATCCAGGAAAATGGATGTCCAGGAAAATGCAGCAGAGGAACTTTTACCTTGTCCCTCAGAGCAGGCTCAGGAAGCAGCAGAGGACCCAGGGCTGTGCTCACCTGGCAGCTCCAGGAGGCAGAGATGGAGCAACTCCTGCTGATGGAAAAGCCCTGGGAAGGGCAGCACCAAACACCCAAAAGGGTGGGGAGGGATGAGAGGGAAAAATATCCGAGCTCATCAGAGGGAATCCAGGGGCAGGTGATCCCTGGGAGGGTGGGGAGACAGGAATCTCCCTCACCTGTGACTGAGAGATGCTCTGGGCTCACCCCAGCTGGAGAGGGGAGAAGGGGGAAATTGCAGGAAGAAATTTGGGGGTGCAGAGGGTTAGGGGAGAGTTCCTGGCAGAGCAAAAAGAGAGGAGAAAGGGATGGAAAAGGATGGGAGAGAGCAGGGGAAGAGCTGGGCCACATCAAAGAGAAGCCCCGGCCCCTGGGGACTCGTGTGAGGTTTTATTCAAGTCCCTGCTAAAAAGAAAAAAAATCAATTAAATTAACAAAATGGTTTGCATTAGAATTCATCAAAAACGGCCTGTGAAGAACAAAACAAGCTTTAAGCAGGGTGCTGTGTCTGTGGCTCTGGCTGCCATGCCCAATGCCCTCCCAGCTCTGCCCCAGCACGGTGGGCAAGGACTGACCCCATGCCCAGGAAACATCCCTGCAATGTCTGAGAGCCTCTGGGACCCAAAGGGAATCACACTCAGGGTTTGGGGGCACCTGCCTCCTCCCCTGCACCCACATCCCCTTTTTTAACCACCCCAGAGGAAACTGCAGCCTCATTTTGTAAAATTCTAATTTATTATTGCCAATAGAGGTTTTCATGGCAAAAAAACCTTGGGTTTTAATTTTTTGTTTTTGCCTCAGAAATTTTCAGCTTCAGGACAGGCTTAAATTGAGGGGCAGCTTCCCAAAATGTGTGTCCTCATGAAATCCCAGGATTTGGGTTGGGAGGAACCTTAAAGATCCTCTTGTTCCAGCTGTGTGCTTGCCCACTCTGGCTGGGGAGTGGAGAGAGAGGAGAAGCCCCACTGCTCCCACCAGAGAGAGCTTTTCACTGCCTCTTTTATTAATGCAGGTGTTAAACGAGACCACACATTCCTGACAATTTACATTCCCCTGCCTGAGCTGCATGGACAGGTGGACAGGGAACAGGGAATTAAACCAGAGGACACCCTGCTTGAACATGCACCGGCGTTTGTGTCCATGTACGCCTAAAACACAGGGCTGGCAGCTAAAAATACCCAGGCAAGAGTGTTTCCTCACATCCCCGCCTGGTATTTCGTGGCAGAAATGTGAGAAAATAGATTTATATTTTTTTTATTGACTCAGAAGAAAGTTGTTTATTTAAAAATCTGTCTGTGCAGGGGATGGCACAATCTGTCCAAAGCAGTGGTTCTCTCTGGGATCACCTTCCTCCAGTGGGAGCCTCTGGGTTTGGGGAGCACCTGGAGGCACCTGGGAAGAGATGGCCCACAGCAGAATCCCGGCATCCCTGAGGCTGGAAAGGCCCTCCAAGGTCATGGAGTCCCAGCTGTACCCATGCCCACCCTGTCCCCAGCCCAGAGCCCCGAGTGCCACCTCCAGAATTCCTGGGACACCTCCAGGGATGGGCACTGCAAACCTCCCTGGGCAGCTCCAATCCCTGAGCCCCCTTTCCATGGGGAAATTCCTCTGATGTCCAACCTGAGCCTGCCCTGGCCCAGCCTGAGGCCGTTCCTCTCCTCCTGTCCCTGTCCCCCTGGCTGTCCCCTCCTGTCAGGAGCTGTGCAGAGCCACAAGGGCCCCCCCGAGCCTCCTTTGCTCCAGGCTGAGCCCCTTTCCCAGCTCACTCAGCCCCTCCTGGGGCTCCAGACCTTTCCTCAGCTCCGTTTTCTTCTCTGGATCTCAAAATGTTCTTCCAGCCCTCCCTCAGGGACTCTCCGTTCCCTTCCCAGCTCCGTTCCCTTCCCTGGACACTCTCCAGCCCCTCAGGGTCCCTCTTGTCCTGAGGGTCCCAGAGCTGCCCCCAGCCCTGGAGGTGTGAGCCCAGCAGTGCCAGCACAGGGGGAAGTCAGTGCCCCTCATCCAACAGGGGGAAGAGAAGGACCTGGGATGGAGAGCGGGATCTGGGATGGAGAGCGGGACCTGGGATGGAGAGAGGGACCTGGGATGGAGAGAG
>NW_005054523.1:63020-66176 GCF_000277835.1 Geospiza fortis
TTATATATCATATTATATATCATATCATATTATATATCATATCATATATAATATCATAATATGTAGTGTTAAAATAACTTCGTTATAAATATATCATTTTTATTTCTGTTGTTAATTAAGCTTAGACATAATAGTAAAATAACTGATGTAAGTAGACTTGTATTACAATACCTACTTAGATAACATCCAATGAATATTTCAAAAACCACCCACTACAAATATACCAACTATCATCACCCACCTTCTAAAGACAGTGTAGACCAAACCCCAAAAACTAGAAGTAATGAAAATAAACTAAAGCCATAACCAAAGAATACACATACTCTAAAGAGTAAAAACTGAAGAAGAATCACACTAAACAGATCTTAGAATACATAAACTAGTTTAGGGAAAAAGTTTACTATACACAATTATTTATAAATATATAATAAGCTAATATAATAAAAATAGTATGTAAGAAGCATTTCCAAAACAACAACTGTGGTCTTAGCTGAGTGCCAAGATACACCTGGCTGTAATTACCTTTGCTCCATGATACTTGTCTCCTGTTGTCCTTTATTAAACCTTTTACATTTCCACAAGAGCCTGAACATGTTTTTCCCACTCTCCATGAATTGATGTATCGCTGGGAAAATGCCCCACGGTTCTGGGTTTAACCAAATCACCTGGCAAACCCTCTCTGGGTGCATCCTTAGGATAATGGGATCAATTATTTCAACCCCTCACTCGTAACCAGGGGGCACAGGTGCAATAAGATTTGGGTTTTCAAAATGTTTGTACAATTTCTTTTTTACAATCTTAGATTATGGGCGATATTTAAATTAATGATGCAGGAGTGAGGAATAAGATGGAAAAATATCCCAAGCTGAAAAGGATTTAACTGTGGGTTTTCCATGGGAAAGAACTATTTCAACCTGCCTGGTCTTTCCAGGAAAAAGCATCCTGCTGCAAAATGAGCCCCTAAAAATCAGAATTGTGGGTGGCAGGTAAGAAATATCCCAGTGATATTCGGGCCGACTGCAAACACTGCAAACACTGAAATATTTTATTTCCTGGAAATTCAAACCGGGATTGAGGCTTCTGAGGACAAATCCACGTTTTCCTCACAAATATTGTGTCTCTGAATGTGTAAGGAGAGGGAAAACATTTGACCCCGTGGGTGCCATGGAATGATGCTCCAAAAACATCCAGGGGTGACCCTGACCCCATCCCTGAATGGAGCCACCCCCGGCAGGGCTGCCCAGGGACCCTCAGCCCTTTTGTGTTCAAATTTGGCCTTTCAAGAAAGGAAAAACTGATGCCTTTTTTCACTGCACACAGTATTGCCAGAGGTATTTTTATCACCCCCTATGATGCGTTTTTTCTGTGCGACGAAAGCACAATTTCCTACCAAAATGAAGTTTTTGTAGCAAAAATATTTTTGGAATTATCCCAGTAAATAAGTCAGGGGCATTTTGTTATATTAATTAATGGGAATCTTGAGATTTGAAATTTAAAATAAGGAAATTGGAAATCAGTGCAGAGTTGAAGATGAGCCCTTTGTGCTCACCCTGGGCAGGATCAGAGGTTTTGGGTGGGGAGAGCTGAGCCTGGCAGAGCCCACCCTGAGCCCTCTGCCCTTGTCCCTCCCCTGCTCAGCCTGGGGTGTCCCCAAAATGTGACAATTCCTCTAAAGTGCCACTCAGAGCCTTGACTTTGGATGTCCTGAGGCTGGGCAGCAGGAGCTCCTCTGGTTGAGTTTTCCATCTGTAAACAGAAATATTTGTGGTCACACGTTTTCTGGGCATTCCAAGTAATCTCGAGATAAATGTCCAAGCTGTGGCTCCCTGGAGGTGTCCCTGCCCTGGATGGGAGGGGATTTAAGGTCCCTTCCACCCAAATCTGGGGTTGATGTGCACAAAGGGGTCCTGGCTGTGGGGTTTTCTCCAAATTCCAGGCACATCCCAGGGATCCCTGTCCCTCATTTCAGCCCCTGTGCTCCCTGGAGCCTCAGGAACAGCAGAGAGGAAAAGCAATGATACCATAAAAATTAACCAATTTTAGTATTTTTCAAGGGCTGGATGCAAACAGAGCTGGAAGAAAAACAGAGGGAACCAAAGTACTTCCAACAATGGGAAGACTCAGAGGAAGTGATGCAGGGGCAGGAATCCATCCCTGGATCCTAACATTAAAATAAAATAAAATAAAATAAAATAATCTTTAGATCCTAAAAGAAATAAATAGACAAACAAAAAATTAATTAATTCAATAAATAAAATCTCTGCTCTGCAGCGCCAGCCAAGCCAGCACTTGAGCAAAATGCTATTTTAAAAAGCACTGAAGCATTTTCTAACTTATCCCCAGGGATTCACACTTAAAAAAAAAAAAATCACATAATTCAGTGGTTTCCTTTGGATGCTTGCAGCAAACCCCAGCTCTGTGGAAAACAGGGCCAGGATGGGCCCCCAGCTCCTCCTCTCCCAGCAGCAGAGGGAACATCACCTGGGTGGGTTTGGTATTAGGGGAATATTTGACATTATTGAAGGGGAAAGTAGCTCCAGTGAGTGGAGAAAATAAAAGTGATTGTTTGATTCTCTGAGCATTTGTGTGAAGAGGGGGTGATTTCTGTCTGCTGGCCACTTTGTTTGGGCACTTATATCTATATTTCCTCTTATTGTGGCTCTGTCAAGTGTTTGATAGACCAAGATGGAGGCATTAATTGAATTCAAGTGTAGACACCTGAAGTATTTTTATTTTTATTTTTAGTTCTCTCACCTTTTATTTCCATTAGCACAGCAACGTGGTCGCGGTGGGGATTTCTGCCTGAAGGACACAAACAGAGTTGCTTGCAGTTATTAAAATAAAACTACTTTACCTGGGCAAGAAAAATAGTTCCCAAACCACTTAAGCTGGAAAAAAAAATTAAAAACCAGAACAAACCCTCTGTATTTTCCCAGCTTTCAGAGGTCCCAGTTTTCCCAGTGCATCCTGCAGTGTTGTACCAGACAAAATCCCAGCCCTGTAGGTGTGCTGGGAACCCCTGGATGGGATGACAAAGAGAATCAGTTCCAGCTTGGATCCAGTGATCCTGCAGGGTTTTCCAGCCCCGGGGATCCCAGGATTTGGTGATCAGGGCAGGGTTCAGTAGCTTTGCCTTCCAGGGATTGAATTCCTTCA
>NW_005054523.1:66199-67304 GCF_000277835.1 Geospiza fortis
GTTTCAGCAGCTTTGCCTTCCAGGGATTGAATTCCTCCATGGGGAGGGAGAGGTGAGGCACAAAGGGTTCCAAAGAACAGCCCCAGAGCCTCCTGCCCCCCACATACCCAGAGTGGGGACACAGACCCTGGAATTCCATCTTTCCATGCCTAAAACAGGTCTCCACTCTCAGAGAGGATGCACAGGACAAGGCACTGTCCCTGGGAGAGGGGAAAAGGGAAAGATGGAATAAATGTGTGTGTGTCCCCGTGCAGGGCAGGGCTGCACCAGAGCCCCGACACCAGACACCTCTGCTCTGCCTTGGGGGATCAGGAAAGTGAGAAAACCAGCACAGAGAAAATGGAAAGGGAATCTGCAGGCAGAAAAGGGAGGAAGATTTTAGGGAACTTAGAATCAAGTACTTGGAACCCCACAGCTTGTTAGATTTAAACATGAATCCGTTATTAGATGAAAAATCAGGTGAGTGACCAAGAACCCTCTGCCCTGCTGTGGGATCCCATTTTCTGACATACTGGGCCAGCTCTGGAAACGCTCTGTGTCCTAAAATCTCAAGCAATTGAGAAACATGTCATAAACATGAAAATATAAATATGAAAATCGGCACAAGATCCCTGTGTCCCCTCTGAAGGGAACAAATGGACAGCTCTCCTAAATATAAATGTTCTACACCTACAGGCTGACATTTTGTGCATTTCTGCAGAGTATTTCTCATCTGATCTTTTTTTCCCTATCCCAAATCTCCTAAACAGCATCGCCCTGAACATCCCACAGCTCCCTGAGCTCTCTGCAGAGCAAAGCTGCTCACTCCTGGGGCTGGGCACCACAACCTTCCCAGCACCAGCAGGAAATCCAGGATGTGCCCCTGGAATGGGATCTCAGGTTTGTCCCACCCTCACTCATGGGATCACCTCCCAAACAAGTTCCATGCAAATCATCAAGGCTTTGGTGGAAGAAAAGCAAAAAAGAGCCCTAAATAACTACACTAAGCCCCTGTTCTATATTCAGAAATTAAATAATTGGTATTAATTGATATAAACCTCTGCTTTCTCAGCTCTTTTGTCAGTCTGGGACCAAGTTGCAGAGCAGGAGTGGGAATTTGAGCGCC
>NW_005054523.1:67344-69440 GCF_000277835.1 Geospiza fortis
TTCCTGCTGCACACACTGCACCCTCAGCCTGGGTGAGGGTTGCATTCTCTTACCATCTCTTTTATTGCCTAGTCCTTCTAGGAAGACACTGGGGTTTTTTCCTGCAGATATTTTAAGAAGAGAGAAAAAAAGAATGTAGTATAGATCAGGTAATATTGTCACATCACACTGAGCAATTTTGCTTCACACTGCAATAATTTGTATTGCTCCTAACTTAGGTTTGTGTAAGTGATGAAAGGATAGCCTTTAAAAAAGTAAAAAATACCCCCTTAATTTTACTATTTGTGTGTGTGCATATATATATATATATATATGCACGCGCACACACACACACACACACACACACATACACACGTACATTATGACACCATAGAAAAACAGGTCTGAACAGGACCCATTGGGAAGGGTTTTATACCAAAATGCACAGACACAGGCTGTGGGGAAAGAGGGAATTCCAGGGGAGTTCTGAGCTCCTGCGAGATTTCCAAGGAAAAGCCACGAGCAGCATTTCCCAGCCCAGCACCCAAGTGCAGCCCCTTGTACTGATCCCAGCCTGGGGATTCAGAGAGCAGACAGGAGCCCCCAGAGGGCCACCCCCAGAATCCAACCCAGAAAGCCCCAGGTTGGCTGTTCAGGGGATGGAATCCATGGCACGGGAAGGAAAACTCCAGCACCTGTGTGAATTCCACTCCTTAGCTGGAAAATTACCCATTCTGCTCCTATATTTCTATTATTTAGCATTAAAAATTTCCCTCAGTCTCCATTTTCTGTGAGTTTAGGGTTTAACCAAGAGGTTGTCTGCATTTTTATTTTCTTGAATTTTTTTTTTCACTTCTTGGGATGAGCTTTGAACCCTTTCCTGGGCCAATTTAAGACTACTTCAGCTTTTACCAAAAAATGCTGGATTGGCAGCTTCACGACAAGGTATTTTCAGCTACAGCTCCTGAAACAGGATTTCTTTATGGAAACTTTATCAAAAAGAGAAAAAAAAATGTTTGGGATGGGAGGGGGAAAGGAGTAGAACAGCAAGAATTAGGGCCAGATTATGGTCATAATTAAGACTGGCTACATCCCGACAAAAAAGATCTAGAAAAGACTTAGCATTGTAGGAAAGCTCTGAATTTTTCTACCAGAAGAAGCCAGATTTTGCTGCACTGGCAGGAAAATATCCCAATGCAGAGTGGCTGGGATGGGCTGGGGAGGGAGAGGAACACCAGGCACAAGTTGTTGGGAAAGCTGTAGAACTCAATCACAGAATTCCAGACTGGCTTGGGTTGGAAGGGATCTTACAGCCCATCTCATTCCACCTCTTTCCATGGGTAGGGACATCTCCCAGGTTGCTCAAATGTTATGGATGAGTTCAGCGTGAGGGAAATGAACCCCATCACCTCTGACTCCTGTCCCTGTCCCTGCTCTGCGGGGATGCTGCTGACTGCAGCCCCAAAGGTCCAAACCCATTTCCTGAGCCACACACTTCATTTCTAGAGGTTACTGAGGGATAATCCCATCCCTTCTCACCTTCCCTCGAGGAAATAAATGGGGAATTAAATAAAAATACAGGTAAAAGGCTTCCATGTAAACAGAGAGAAATAATCCAGCAGGGAGCAGCTGGCCCTGGCATTTCCCTCCATGTGCATGGGAAGGGTGTGCAGGACATCTCCCATCCCACAGGACACAGCTGTGGGCTGAACAACACCAGAAATTACAAATTACAAATTACAGGGTCTCCCCCACGTCCCTCCTTCCATCCAAACCCTTCCTGTGCTTTCCCACAGAAGGAGCTCCCAGCTCCCAGCCCAGATGGGCTCCCTCAGACCTGTACAGCTCCAAGGGAGGTGCCCAGGGGGCCCTTCCAGCCCCTCAGCCCTGTCCTTTCCATGGTCCCACACCCAGGGATGCTCCATCCGAACGTGCAGGAGCAGCAGAGAGGTGGAGGGTGTCCCAGGTGGGGTGTGCGGAGCACAGGTGCTGCTGCAGCAGATCCAGGGAACTCAGCCTCTGACCCAGGGCACCTCAAGGCCCCGTCCGCGTCTCCCCCGTGTCCATCTGTGCAGCGTCCGAGCCCCTCTGCAGCGGCCGCTGGCTCTTTTGTGTTC
>NW_005054523.1:69450-109807 GCF_000277835.1 Geospiza fortis
CCCTCATTAACGTGCCAGCGCTGTTAATTACTGCTGCTGCGGCCCAGTCCATATTGCCAGCTCGATTATCCGGGCTGCCCTTCCCTTGCCCACAATGAGTTGTGCCACGGCACTTAAGAAGTCGCGAGCGCTCGCCCTCCGCGGTGGCGCTTGGCAAATGTGAAGTGACACCGGGACTTTGCTCGGCAGAGCCACCACTGCGACAGGGAGGGACAGGCAGAGCCTTGGTGGCAGCTGACAAAGCCCAGCCCAGCCCAGCCCGAGCAGCCGGGGCCGCAGCAGAGCCGGGGTTAACGCGGGAGCGCAGCCGTGGCCGTGAACCTTAAACAAACTTCCAGCAGCATTTTCCTCGCAGCCGCCTGACATTTTTCTTTATGTTTCGTCAGTCATATCTGAGCGATCAGACAGCCGCCACACGTGGTACACCCACCAGGATTATTATCTCGAGCAGAGGCCCAGAGCTCATTGTAGCAGGCATGTAATTCTTTACAATGTATGCCACGTTAAGTGTGTTGGGTTATCTATTCAACAGCTGACTGAGCCGGGCTCTCAGCTCTCCTCTACAACCATGTAAGAAGCGATGACAATTGTACTACTTCATAAGGGCTGCATGCAACTCTGACACACACTTCACAGCAACCAGTCATCTATATAAACCAATTTCAAGAGCAAAATTGCATGGTGCCTCCACTCTGTTATAAACACAATGATATCCACTCAGAGCTGATAAATGCGCTGCATTTCTGGCGAGCTTTAAAGAACCGCTTCCCTCCGCTCCCGGAGGCGCACGGGGACAGCGGCACGGGGACCTTCCCCTCCTCAGAGCCCGCAGCTGGGGAGCTGGGACAGAAAACAAGGGTGGGCCTCATTAAGGTTTTTAAATACTTCTCGACTCCGGAGCAATTTTCAAATCAATTACGGTATTTTTTGTAGGATTAATGCAATGTAATCTTTGTTACGGAGAAAAATATCTATAGCAACCACCAAATCCTTGAAAAAATACTTCAACACCAAAGGCTCCAGCAAAGGGGGAGATTAAAGACTGTCAGACAAATTAAAGCCACTTTTCCTGGCTGTTATGGTTGGGTAAAAGGGTGTGTGGAACCAGCAATCCCAGTTACGGACGTGCTGGCCACATGTGAGGTTCTAATTTTGGGAATTCTGGAAATTCCCACCAGTTTGAGGTGGCAAATGTCATTTCTGGACTGCAAGCAGCAACTGAGCCTCCTGCACCAAGCATGGAACCCCCCTCAGCGTCGCAGTGCAATGAAAAGATGAAATATGGCTACAGCGATCTTGATTTAATGAACCCTGTAATTGAATACCCAGCCAAATAGACATCCTGATAAAACACAACAAGGAGTGTTGTTTTTTTAATTCAGATAAAGAATAGGATCCATCTCTGTTTGTTTGCATTGTTCAGCAGTCCTACAGGAGAGTTACAAAAGTGATCAAGGACCATCCAGAGGTGGTCCTGTCTTGCTGCGAGCTGTAGAATAATTTAAATGTAATAAAAACTAACAAACACATTTTAAAATTAACATTCCCGCATTGCTATCACACTGCCTTTTTTTGGTCCTGATCACTGAAAAACACCCCAAGGTCCATCCCAAGCCCGTGGTGCTGACTCCAAAGGGTGCTGAAGGTGAGCCCCAGCCAAGGCTGTCCCTCGGAGCTGGGATGCTCTGGGACAAATTCCCAGTGCTGGGCCTGGGAATGATGGCAGGGAATGGTGGCAGGGTGGGGAAATGGGCCCAGAGAACCCCCTGGGGCTGTGACACTCAGGGACACAGGACAGTGACACACTGGGACACAGGACAGTGACAGACAGGGACACAGGACAGTGACACACGGGGGCACGGGACAGTGACACACAGGGCCATGGGCACAGGACAGTGACAGACAGGGACACAGGACAGTGACACATGGGGGCACAGGACAGTGACAGACAGGGACACAGGACAGTGACACACAGGGCCATGGGCACAGGACAGTGACGCACAAGGACACAGGACAGTGACAGGGACACAGGACAGTAACACACAGGGGCACAGGCACAGGCTGAAGGTCCAGGTGCCTGCACAGAGTCCCTCTCTGTCCCTTTGCCTCCTCTGCTCTGCCCCACTCTGAGGCCTCCCAATGTTTGTTGCCTTCGCTTTCTGCAAATCCCCCAAATTCCACCTTCCCGCGCCGCTCAGAAAATAAAGTTTTGTGCAAGCCTCACACCGTCCTCCCTGAGAGTTCCCCACCCAGACTCGTCTCCCAACATCCGAATTTATTTTTCAGGAAACAATTAACGGTGATCCCCATGGAAAAGCTTCCCAATCCCGAGCTCTCCGTGCAGTCGTGGCTGAGAACGGCGGGCAGAACTGACTTTGCTTCCTAGATTGGTCTACAATCCTCATTTTACTCTAATTTAACCTTTCCTAGTTAATTTATATCGGTTCAGCTTGCCAGCCTGTACCTGCCAGAGTGATCATCTCCCATCAAGGGGCTGGGCGTGGACAGGGCTGCTCTCTGTCGGCTCCCTAACCACCACACCTAATTAAAGTCCTTAAAAACCTTTAATGTGACAAGACGAGACAGGAACGGGCAGGAAAAATAAGAGAGGATCTTTCAATTACTTTAATCACGCTGGCTTTCAAATCCCTATCAAAACACGGCGCGGGCTGAAACTTTGTGCACTTCTGCCTTTTCCAGGAGGCTCCCGGTGCCCGTCCCGGCCGAATCCCTTTTCCCTCTCCCTTAATGAGAGGGAAGGGAGAGGGAAAGGGAAGGTAAATACAGCGAGCGCTTGTAATAAATGATTAAATTGTCCTCCAGGCACGTTTTGCATATGAATATAAAAGTTGTGATTAATAGGTTATCTCGCGCATTACCCAGGGCTGCGGCAAACACCGGGCAGCTCGGGCTTTGCCAGCCCTTTCTGCTTTCAAAGGAGCTGCGGCGAGGCGTTCGCTGGAGTCCCAAATTCCGGCCAACAAGGCCATCAAAGCCGGCCAGATTGCGGCTTTTGCACCCCGGGGGCTCCCTGCCCATTGTGAGCCTCAATGCCCCCACCGGGGCGGCGATTAAGAGCGATTTAACCAAAAACCGAGGGAAAACAATGCGCCGTGCCAGGGTGAGCGGGAACGGCCCCGCGCGGGGGCACAGCGCGGGGACAAAGGGGACATCTGGAGCGCGGGCACCGCCTGCCCCGCGCTGCTCCATCCCTGCCCCGTGCTCCCCTTCCCTGGCTGAGCTCCCGGGTGGATTTTACACCCCCAGAGCAGCGCACAGCCCGGTGCCCAGCTGGCACTGCGGTGGCATCGGGGATGGTTTCTGCCACCAACCCGTTGGCATGGGATGCTCCCCTCGCCCTGAGCAGCGGGCAGTGCCCAGGGAAGGTCGGCAGAGCCTTTCCCACTGAAAGAACTCCCGAGGAAAGGAAGACGGAACGAGATTTCGGCCACCAAAAATGCACTGCCGCAACAAACGCTTCGTATCCATCCCATTTCTTCCCGCACGCAGATTTTTAATCCTCTCTTAAGCACTTCTAAAGTGCCCAATTTTTGTCTAATTTGAATTTAAATCAGCTTGTATGGAGAACTTGGAGAACTTTTTTTTTTTTAAGCGAGCTTGTTTGGCAGGTACATTTTCCCAAGATCACCCAGCTTTAATTTTAAATTTCAAAAGCCTTGCGTTTAATCCCTTGAGCTGGCCTGGTACCTTGCACCATCTGTTCTGGGGTTTTGTTATAACCGAGAGCACCTGCAGAGTTTTGCAACATTTCAAGCTGTCTGTGGACTAAAATCAAAATAATTATAATTTTCATAAACTAAAGACGGCGATTCAGGTGCTGCAGCCCCGATTTTCCACACCAAGCCGCTGCACCGGGAGCGTTTCTGCTGCACGAGGGGGTTTTGTCCCTGCTGCCACCAGGCCCAGGGACAGGCCGGATGTCCCTGGGCACCCGGAGCCATCCCACCCCAGCACTGCTGCCTGCTCCAGGCTGGGAGAAGCTCCCACAGGTGGGACAGGCCCAGAAGGAGCAGGAAATTCCCTTTCCCAGCTGCTCAGGGAGGTGCTGAGAAGGGTTAAGGCCATCCCTGTCCATCCCTGTGTGCTCCAAAGGCCTTCGGGTGTTTGGTGGGTAGGGGAGGTTTTCTGCTTCACTGGGCAAACTGAAAATCCTTTCAGGAGAAGGAGTTTGTTTGGACTTCATTGCCCAGAGCTCTTCACTGGAGATAAACCCCTCCTCAGGGCGTGCTGGATAAGTTCACGTGGAGCAGGGAGGCTGGGAAGGGCACATCCCAAACTGCCCAGAGTGGGTCCATGGTGGATCTGCAGCGCTGCCTCCCACAGAGGCTCAGCAGGACCTTGTGGAAAAGGGAGGAGAGCCCAAATTCCTGCCGGCCGTGTCCCCCAGGCCCTCTGGTGGTGCCCCTCTCTGAGGTGAAGTGTGAGCTCCTCATCCTCACCTTCATCTCCCTCCTGAGGGGGGGAAGCTCAGCCTAAGCTGGGAGTCTTTGGGTGCTTGATCCCTGCTACGATGGATGGATGGATAAAAAAGGTGGAAAAGAGTTTTCACAGAATTCTGGAATACCAGTGGAATAGCCAGATGTGGACTTCCTACTCTCGCAGAAGCACCTGAGCCAAAGGCCACCTTTGAGAGAACAGCCCCTCCTCCTGCACTCACACCTGAGCCTTTCTCCTCTGGCAGCTGGGTTTGCTCAGGGAGGCCCAGGTAAGAAGGGCAGATCCTGCTGGAAAGGGAAAATCCCCTTAAAGAGAAGGTGTGTGTTTGTTTGTTTGTTCTTGCCCTGATCCAGCATCTCCACATTCCTGTTTCCGTGAAAATGACACAATGAAATGAAAGGATGTCTGTTTATATAAAAATAAACTCCTGCTCCTGGTGGGAGCCCCAGGAGCGGAGGCAGGAGTGACTCCCCTCTGCAGTTTGGGATTGAGCCAGGCCAGGGCTGTGTCCCCATGGAGCAGCACCTCCAGCCCGTTCCCACCTCCCATCCCTGGGAGAGCCACCAGGCTGTGCCTGCCCCAGAAATGGTTTTGGCTGAGGCACACTGACGGGGGGATGGCAACGAAACCCAAGGGAACCGAGTGGACTCCTGGGCAGGCGTGTAATCCCAGGAAATGGAACACTCCTCACATCCAGGGCTACCTGGGCTGCAAACCCACGGCAGGAGTGGAAGGGCTTGGATTCACCAGGAGCCAGCAGGGAGCTGCCCCTTGGCTTTGGGATTCCTGAGACCATGGAGCCCTTAGCAGGGGGGAGAGGGAGCAAACCCTACAAAACCCTATAAAAACCCCACTAAACCTCTACAAAACCCTGCAAAAACCCTAAAAAACTCCTTAAAAACCCCTACTAAAGGTCCCCTCAGGAATGGTTCCACAGGGCAGATATATATAATATACACAAGATATATGCTATGTAATATATATAACATATATATATGTTAGTATTGTTTACCTTCTAAATCCTGCTGGAAAATAAAATTAAATACAGTCCAAGAACCCAGGAGTATTTTAAACACGGTAGCAGTTGTGCAGTTCTGAGCTACAGAGTCAACACTTCAGCTTTTCTTTTTTATGCTCCCAGAAAATCAATTTATATTTTATCCCCTTTATTTGTATTTTTTTTTTCCTACAGATTCTTTATTTCTCTATTTTGCTTTTATCCCTTCATTCTTTCCTCTCTGAATACAAGAGAGAAATTTCAAAATTTTAAAGACTAAAATCTGTTTTTCTTTCTGGATAGCTCCCTAAGCCTATGGTGCATAAAACTGGTATTTTAATATTTTTAAATCAATAACTGAATACTGAAAAATAATAATAAAAAAAATCTATTAAAAAGAACAAATAATCTCATTTTTATATTCTCATGAAAGGCACTGTGCGCTGTATTATCCCTCTTGCAATTTTGTGATTTATTTCTGGCCACTCTGGGCTGCTGGAAAGAGAAGCAAATGGGATTAGGATATCAAATGTTGGGATGTTTGCTGCATTTATCTGCCTGGCAAGGGGCTGGAGCCGAGCAGGGGCTAATGGAAACCGTGCACCCCAAACCCAGCGCAGCGGCTTCAAAGGGAAACCCTTTTGCTACATGGATCCCATTTGTGTGGGGAAACCCAATTACTGCGGGGTTCTTGTACCTCCCTCGTGCCTTTTATGCTGCTGTTTGCTCCAAGTGCTTATTCTGATTTGATAACCCCGGCACAAATAAAGTGTCACCCCCGGCTCTTATCTCCCAACTCGCAGCTTTCCAATTTGTCTCAGTTAGTTCAGAACTTGACTCCTTATTAATTACCCCCACGGGGTCCTGGGGCTGAGCATCAGCTCTGCCCCCGGCAGGTATCAGGGAAGGGCTTGGAAACCAAATCTCAGAGAGACAAAAAACCCCAGCAGAACAAACCAAAACCTAATTAAAAAACCCCATAAAAATATCAGCCAAAAAAAAAATTAAAAAAACCCAAAAACGCTAAAAAAGAAAAAAAAGAAAAACCCCAGAAAAAAAGAAGCCAAAACAACAATAAAAACAAGCAAAATAAACCCCACAAAAATACCACTAACTACAAAAAACAAAAAAAAACCCAAAAAACCCAGAAAGAAAAACTCAGAACAGTAACAAAAGAAAAACAAACCAAGAAAAAAACCCCCCACAAAACCACAACCAGCAACCAAAAAAGCCACAGAAAAAAGAACCCAAAACAACAAAATAAAAACAAACCAAACAAAACACAAACATCAAAAAACCAAACAAACAAAACAAAAGAAAACAATAACAACAACAAAAAAACCAAAACACAAAACCACCACCAAATGCAAGAAAAAAAAAACAACCACAAAAATACCACCCTGAAACAAAAAACAAACCCAGGAAAAAAGAACTCAAAACAACAATAAAAACCCCAAATATTTTGGCTGTATTATCCTGACTACATTTGAACAGCAGATCAAAAGTGAAAAGATCTCCCAGGCACCCCCAGATATTTCATCCCCAGCTTTTTCCAGAGCAGTTTTGGGTCCATCCCTCCCATGCCCTGCCCATTCCAGGGCATCCTTTGGGGTCGCTGCTCAGCACCCCAGGGATTTTCTCCCTGTGATTCTGGTGCTGGAAAATCCTGCACATTCCCAGAGCACATCGCAGCTCTGAGCCCCGAGGAGCTGCTGCAGCTTCTCCAGCTCCGGAGCCCAAATCCAGAGGGAACAAAGCTGAGGGTGAATTCCTGGTTTGGCTGTTCCCTTACTGTCCCAAAAAGGGGTGAAAATGGACATCCCAATCCCATATTCCCTGGCAGCTGACCTCCCGAAGTCCACTTCAATTTAGGAACTTTGGAAACCCTCCCTGCTCAGGAATCTCCTGTCCCTATCCGGGATATCCCCTGGAACAGGCTCTGGGAACACACAAACCCCAAGGGGGCAGGGAAGGAGGGAAGCACCGTTTCTGGATGAATCAGACATTTACCCCCAGGTGTTTCATAAAAAATTACTGAAACAATGTAAAAACTGCCCCAAGTCTTCCAATGAGAGAGCCTGGCAAAGGAATCCCAGGGATTATTCCTGGCATCCATTAATTAGGAGCCACATTTCCACAGCCCAGTGAGAGAGGATAAATACTCAGCCAGCGCCTAATCTGAGTGACCCAGACCCAATTCCCAAGTTAAACAAATAGAATCTGATTTGCAAAGTACATTATTCAATATTTTAGCCATTAACTGCTGCTAAAATAATTCAAGGCTCCAATTGGAGCTGTCTTTATTTGGATTATTTCCAGCACAGTCAGAGAACAGCACTCGGCATCAATTAATGCCCAGTTCTCATCCTGAGCTGCCAGCAGGGCCCAAACCAGCCCTCCCTGTATGAGGGATGAACTCATCCCAGCCTGGGTAAATGTGGCTGCTTTACTTTGGGCATTTCCTTATATTTTAATTAATGTCATCAAGAAGGATCTATTTATTTTCTAAGCTGGTTTTTAATGAATTATCACACCTGGAGCCTGTGGCTTTCGAAAAATCTTTGCTGCTGTGTGCAGGAGGGCTTTGAAAGCTTAGAAAAAAAAATAAACTAGAATAAGAAAAGAGAAAGCAAAAGGAACGTTTCACCCAGTCCTAACGCTCCCAAAGCCCCGAGTAGTTAATTTATGGAATCTCCTGTTAGTGAGTGAACAAAGGTAAAAATAACAGGCCAGTTATAAACTGGTGCTGTGATGACATCGTGAATTATTTAAAAAGGGCACGTTGAGTGTGACCAGCGAGCCATCAATCAGAGCAGACAGTGATGAGAAAAAGAGGTTTCAGTCACTTCCTGTCTGGCAGCAGAACAATCCCCTCGCAGGTACCGCGGTGCCGCTGACCCGGTGTCACCGCATTGTCACCGTCCCCTTTGAAGGGCCGGAGCGGCTCCTCTCAATATTGGAACGCCAGGAGTAAATAAATCCTGGGCTGGGCTCTGCCTTCCCTGCACACTTCAATTTGTCTGACAATGGGCAGGACACGGACGCACAAATCTCTTCAAGCCCCGATGAATTTTTTATGGCAGCTCCAGTCCAGCGGCAAAGGACGGGCTTTAAATGGGAGCGGCGCTGCTGGGAGCGGGAGCCCCCGGAGACAGAGCTCTGGGAAGGGTTTTGTGTGGGATGCAGCTCTGGGAAGGGTTTTGTGGGGGATTCAGCCCTGGGAAGGGTTTTGTGTGGGGTTCAGTCCTTCAGCTCCTCAGGCGTGCCTTGCTCCCAGGGCTGCCAAAGCGCCATGGGGTGGGGCCCATCCCATGGGGCATGGAAACCCATCCTGTAGGGAATGGAAATTCATCCTATAGAGAACGGAAACACATCCCATGGGGCATGGAAACCCATCCCATGGGGAGTGGAAACCAATCCTACAGGAAATGGAAACCCATCCCATAGGGAATGGAAATCCCCGCAGCTGCCACTGCTGCCAACCACCAGAGGGGTAGAAAATGCCGCTGAAAACCTGGTTTAATCACCGAAATGCCAAACCTGGCTCAATCAGTACAAATCCAAAACCTGGTTTAATCACCCAAATCCCAAACCTGGCTCAATCAGTACAAATCCAAAACCTGGCTTAATCAATACAAACCCAAAACCTGGCTTAATCACCCAAATCTCAAGCCTGGCTTAATCAATACAAACCCAAAACCTGGCTTAATCAAACCAATCTGCAAACCTGGCCTAATCACCCAGATCCCAAACCTGGCTTAAGCAACACAAACTCTCTGCTGTCTTTCCAAGGAAGCAAACCTTAAGCTGAGCCCCTGAGTGTGGAGGAAGCAGGGAGAGAAAAACGCACTCCAAGTTTGAATTTGTGCTGGATTAACGTAGGAGAGGCTCCTTCATCTGATGCCTCCTGGAATTGTATCCCAAACTTTCCCTCAGATCCCAGTTCAGGTGTTGGATACTCCTAAGGAGCCCCTGGACTCCTGCATGCAAAGACAGCACCAGGAGGAATAAACTGTGCACAATTCCAGATTTGAAGAACAGAGCTGCTCCCAGCAGCCCAGGGATGCAGGGATGCAGGGATTTGAGCATGAGAGGGATGCAGGGATGTAGGGATATAGGGATGAGGGGACACAGGAATGAGGTGACACAGGGATACAGGGCACACAGGGATAAAAGGACACAGGAATACAGAGATACAGGGACACAGGGACAAAGGGACACAGGGACACAGGGATGAAAGGATAAAGGGACACAGGCATGACGGGATACAGGGACAAAGGGACACAAGGATGAGGGGACACAAGGATAAAAGGATAAAGGGACACAGGGACGAGGGAATACAGGGACACAGGGATAGAGGGGCACAGGGATAAAAGAATAAAGGGACACGGGGATGAGGAGACACAGCGACACAAGGATAAAAGGATAAAGAGACACAGGGATGAGGGGCTGCCTCCCCTCCTGCCCTGGCCCCTCTCAGCCCCGAGCCCCCAGAGCCCCCAGCCCTTCACCCATTCCTGATCCTCAGCCCCGCTCCAGCAGCACTTCCCGGGAATCCATTCATCTCCAGGGAACCTCGTACCACTCCAAACCTCTACTCTGCCACTTAATTGTTCCTAACAGGTAAATCAAAGGTAAAAGAGAACTAATTAATTTTCCAGCTTGGTTTTATTTTACTGTTACTGTTTGGAGAAAATAGAACTAAACCCCATTAGTGTTAAGGTAAGACCATGAAACAACATAATATAATGCAAGAAAGACATTTAATAGCGTGGAGGAATGTTAAATTACTAATTAACTCCAAGTTCCTGGATAAAAAAGCCGAGTAATTTACAGGATTATTGCAACGTGCAGCTCAGATTGCCACGAGGGTCAGCTCGGGAGCATTTCCTGCTATTTCCTTCACCGGGGTGGTTATTGTAGAATTCCTCTCACATTAAAATCCACTGTCCTTACCCACAGTTCAGTGCTGCTAATTAGCAGCCGCTCAGCTTCCCCAGCAGTCATTTTTTTCCATGTGAAGCTGCCAAATGTTCCCAACTGCTCAAGATGCTCCCCAGCCCCACTCGGAGTGTCCGGAGCCCGCCCGGCCCAGCCCTGCTGCCCCCCAGGCTCAGCCCCGGCCGAGGCACAGCCCGGGCAGGTCCCTGGTCCTGCTCTTTGTGTCAGCCAGGCAGGTTGGCAGAACCCTCCCGGCGCCTTTGGCTGAGCGACAGAACTTGGGAATGTCTATTTTTTCCCTCCTCTCTCTTCCCAAAGACGCAAATCCTGCTCAGGCGCTCGACACCGCGAGCTCTCCAAGCTGTGGGATTTTTTCCCTTCAAAAGCGACCGTTTCCACATTCTATTTAAACTTTCATTCAAACAAGAAAGCCAGGAAAGGCATCTTTTAGTTTTTCCCTAAATATATAAGAAGAATGCCCGAACTTTGATGAATAATTGATTAAATAAAGCATCGCCCATCAAAGGCAGGAAGAGGAGCTGCTCCACAGAAAGGCTCCACTATCAAACGGCACTTTGTTGTCTTAAACACTGCTCAGATCTGCAGCACTACAGAGCTCGTGGCACATTAATGCTGGAGGTTAGAAACGGCAGCAAAGAGATTATTATTATTATTATTATTATTATTATTATTATCATTATCATTATCATTATCATTATTATTATAAAAGGGAATTAGAATTCAGCTTTTCTTGGTTCTCGTTATCCCCCAGCAGTTTGAAAAGGGAGAAATTTGGCTGAGAATCGCTGAGCCTCCTCCTTTCCTCTCCCTTTTGTTGGCTTTATGACTAATTTATGTTTAACCTTCTGGAGAATCCATGGTCACAAGACACTTTCTGAAAAAATTCAAAGCAACTTTGGCTGTGTCCAATAGGAGGGCAAAAGGTCTGGGGAGCTGGGGAAGGGCTGGGAATTGAAAGAGGCGGCACGATCTTCTTCACCTCCTCTTCACGGCTCTGAGAGCAATCAGGAAACAGCCACTAATTGCTTCATCAAAATTAAGCTTCTCCAGCTTCATACCAATTATTTCCCCGTGGCTGTTTAGAGTTTCGTGTGCCTCCCATCCACACGAAGGGGAAAAAAATAAACCAGGGATGTCAGCGCGTTTCCCCGGATGGTGAGAGTGGGATCAGGATTCCAGGGCTCACCTATGGAATTCCTTCTTTAAATTCCCAAAGCTGCCTGCAACATGAGGCACCTGAACGTTCTGGTGCTGCATTTCCACATGAGAAAGGGTTGTAGAATTTACTTAGGACGAGAGTGTGAAATTCCTTGTGCTGACAGGGATAAATCCATTCAGTCGAGGATCAAAACAGTAGCCCAAGGGTAACAAAGAACAAGTGTCAACCACATTTGCTCTGAGTGCCACAAAAATCCCCCCTGGGAATTCCACTCATGATGCTCTAGAACTATATTTATATAAGGGGTTTTTTTTTTAGAAAAAGGGAATGTAAAGGGCAAAAGGGCTACATTAGGAGGATGAAGAACTTTTAAATTGGTTTAATTTTTTCTTCCAAATATGATGATGGAGTATTTAAACATGAATTTGGAAAGTGTTTTAAAATATTTAAATATTTACTCAGTGTTCAAAAAGATCTTTCTTATCCTATGAGATGTGCAGGGATCAGCATTTAATACCTATTAGTGGATATATACAAATATATAGATATCATATACATGATAGATGTATAAATACACCAATATAACACACATATATGTATCATATAAATACACATATATATAGTATAAACACACATATATATTTTTTTTTACATATTGTGTATCTATGCTGCGATTTGAGTGATAATGCTGGAATTCTGTTTCTTTTTGGGAGCAAGATGCTCTCGGCGCTCCTTAGGGATGACAAGCACCTCTGTGTACATCCTGACAGGAGCAGCATTCCCTTCCCAATCCCGGGCTCGGGACTTCCCAGAGCCCCTAAATGTGTTTAACAGGGAGCTCTTTTATCACATTTTATCTGACAGGAATGACACTGACACCCCCATGGGTGCTGGAGCCAGGGGAGCCCAGCCCAGGTTTCGGCTCATGGGGTTTGAGGTTGTTCTCACTTTATTGTGCTCTTTCACTGCTTTGGTTCCATCCACTAATTATTCCAACATCATTTTCACTCCATCCTTTGCAGTATCTTGGCAGAGAGCAGAGTGATGGGAGTTTGCCACAGAAATATCCAGATATATTTTTAATATGAGCCGCATATTTCTGTGTCATTGGGGAAGTTAAACTGCAGATGGGCAGAGGAGTTCTCCCCATGAGACTCCAAAAAGTCCTGGGTGCAGCTGAGAAAGCTGAGAATCTTTGGTTATTTTTCCAGAAATGGGATTTTTTTTCCTGCTAGCTTGCAGAGGCAGCCCATGAGGAGCCTATTTCCATACTGGCAAGGGTTCCTAGCACTGGGAATTATTAAATCAGCCCACGTTAAACACAGATCCTGTGTGTGCTCCTCACACCCCCAGGCACAGACTCCCCATGGGTCTGAAAAGTGACGCAGAAGGATAAAAAAGACCAGTGGGCAAAAATAAAGTATTTAGTTGCTACTTTTCATGTCGAGGGAGTACAACAGGCCACGGTTCTCCACTTTTCCCCCACTTTAAAATAAACTCAGTTTAAAGGACAGCGATACTGATTTCCTAGAGTTCTGTACAGCTTCAGCTATTTGTTCAGTTTATGAACTCGGATCATCCCAAAGTATCCCAAGGCAGCATCACCAGGGTTGTGTGAGCCAGGAAACAGAAAACTACCACTAAACGCTGCTTAAATCTTGCTTGGGTTGGTTTTCCCCTACATTTCATAACTGGAAATGCTGAATTTCTACAGATTTCCACCCATCTTGGGGGGCTCCATCCTGTTGGGATGCTGACATCGTGGGCTCCAGGAGAGTATCCCAGCCTTTCCTGGGCACTGGGCACGGCCGGGCTCATGCCCAGAACACATCCCAGCATTTCCTGGGCACTGGGCACGGCCGGGCTCATGCCCAGAACTCATCCAGCACTTTCCCTGGCACCGGGCACAGTAGGGCTCATGCCCAGAACACATCCCAGCATTTCCTGGGCACTGGGCACGGCCGGGCTCATGCCCAGAACACATCCCAGCCTTTCCCGGGCACTGGGCATGGCCAGGTTCATTCCCAGAACACATCCCAGCCTTTCCTGACACTGGGCACGGCCGGGCTCATGCCCAGGACACATCCCAGCCTTTCCCTGGCACCGGGCACGGCCGGGCTCATGCCCAGAACTCATCCAGCACTTTCCCTGGCACCGGGCACAGCCGGGCTCATTCCTGGGACACATCCCGGCCTTTCCCTGGCACTGGGCACGGCAGGGCTCATTCCTGGGACACATCCCGGCCTTTCCCTGGCACCGGGCACGGCAGGGCTCATTCCCAGAACACATCCAGCACTTTCCCTGGCACTGGGCACGGCAGGGCTCATTCCCAGAACACATCCCAGCCTTTCCCCGGGATAATCGCCCCGAAGCCGCTGAGAACTGCCCGGACGATCACCCCGGTGCCGCGCACTGCTCTCAGTCGCGTCTGGCCGTTCCAGCCGAGAATTCCCTAAACAACCCCTGGCAAACAGCTCTGCCCTCAGCTCTCCTCTGCTCCCCGCGATTCACCCCGGTTCCAGCATGGAAAACCCACAAAGGGAGAGGCGGAACCGGCAGCGAGGGTTCAGTGCGAGCGGCATTGTTATTCCCACATTCCTGATTAACGCTCGCATTCCAGGAGTGGGAAGCAAATCTAGCGCCGGCTCCAAAGGCAGTGACCCTGCCCAAAGCCCGGGAGAAGGCAGGAATCCACCCTCCCTATAACCTGGAAAAGGCAGGAATCCATCCTGCCCATAACCTGGAAAAGGCAGGAATCCATCCTGCCCATAACCTGGAGAAGGAAGGAATCCATCCTCCCTATAACCCGGAGAAGGCAGGAATCCACCCTGCCCATAACCTGGAAAAGGCAGGAATCTATCCTGCCCCTAACTTGGAAAAGGCAGGAATCCCCCCTGCCTATAACCTGGAGAAGGAAGGAATCCATCCTCCCTATAACCCGGAGAAGGCAGGAAGCCACCCTGCCCATAACCTGGAGAAGGCAGGAATCCACCCTGCCTATAACCTGGAGAAGGAAGGAATCCATCCTCCCTATAACCCGGAGAAGGCAGGAAGCCACCCTGCCCATAACCTGGAGAAGGCAGGAATCCACCCTGCCTATAACCTGGAGAAGGAAGGAATCCATCCTCCCTATAACCCGGAGAAGGCAGGAAGCCACCCTGCCCATAACCTGGAGAAGGCAGGAATCCACCCTGCCTATAACCTGGAGAAGGAAGGAATCCTGCCCATAACGTGGAGATGGAAGGAATCCTGCCCAAAGCCCAGAAGAAGGCAGGAACACACTTCCAGAGCCCGCAGGAAAACAGGGAAACGAGCTAATCTGGTTCAGGTTGGAATCACAGAATTATATATCACATTAAATAGAAAAATGCAACTAATTAGGTTTTAAACAAATAACCTGCTGTGCCTTGTAAAGTTAAAAATTCAATTGCTTGTTCCATTTGAACATACTGAGATAATCTGAGCACTTCAAGGAGAATTCCTGGTATTTCATGACTTAACTGCAACCGAACCACGCTTGAATCACGAGCAGCTCAAGTTGGAGAGGACACTGATCTCCAACTCCAGCAGCTGCTGCCTTTGGGAGCTGAAGGATTTTAATTTCCCTGCTGAATCAGAGCCCCAGACGCCCGTACTCGTTTCACCACTAATTAATGCACCCGTGGAGCTGCGCTAACTAGACCAGGACATATTTTTTGGGTTGCCTGGGTTGTCTGCACTGCAGCAATTTTCCTCTCTGACTGTCTGTAATTATCGGAGCCCAACTCCTCTGCTTCCTGAAACCTTAATTTGGGGATTGTGGGGAACCAGGGTTACTCCAGTCCAGGCTACCAACCACGGGGGACACCCAGTTCCTTCCTCTGCTGGCCTCAGGGTCTGCTGGTCACACCTGGCACATCACAGGTCACACCTGGCACATCACAGGTCACACCTGGGCACTGCTCTTCCAAGAGAAGTCATGGAACCTCTCATTGAGGGTTTGCACAATTTGTGCTTTGAGAAAGCCTTCCTTCCTTCCGCCACTTCCTTCCTTCCTTCCTTCCGCCACTTCCTTCCTTCCTTCCTTCCTTCCTTCGGATTTAAGTACAGACTTTTCCTTAAGCTGTCGCTCCTGATGTTTTTGCTTGGTCGTTGCCACAATTCATCCTTTATTAATGAATTGCCAGGTCATTTTCTCTCGGAACCTTTATTTCAATATTCAGCATTTCTTTCAGCTCAGCATCACTGTTCTTATCAACCTGCCTGGGACATGCTCCACTAAAATGTATTTTAGTTTGTTACCAGGTGTTGCAGCCTTGGGACACATCTGGGATGCAGTTCAGTCCCTTTTATTACATTTCTCTTTTTATTTTGTTCTGTGGGAAATGGAAACCCCAGGATTTTTAGCCAACAGTTGCTCTCCAAAAGCTGAGGAGAGGAAGGTTCTTACCAATGCATGTAAAAGATAATTATTGCCTGCTTCAGCAATGAAATCAACTGGTCTGAAGGTCTCTATCCAATGCATACCAAGCCCTGTCAACATTTTTGCTGCTAGATTAGAGTTTTGGTAGTCCTTTATATAAATTATACATAAATTATCAAATATTTTGGCCTTTCAAACCCATCCTGGCTCCCAGAGTGATCCACACATACCCCTCGTTATTGATAATGAGGCCTCCTCTGTAATGCTGAGAATCTGCATGTTGAAATCTCATGGAAATGAAAACTCTCCCCACACCTTTCTAGGAAGGGCCTTTTCTCCAAGAACACCACACAGGATGCTGTGGATTCCTGCCTGAGCTGCCCCTGAAATCCCGACCCAACCTCCTGCTGCCCTCCTCGTGGGCTCTGGCACAGCACCCCCAGCCCAAGGTTATCCTTCAGCCCTTCCCTTCCCTGTCAGCTCCATCCTGGCTTGGATAGCTCATCCAGCTCTCCTGAAATCCCACAAACAACGCGCAGAGCTGCTGCTCTGCCAGGCTGGCAGAGGCACGGGTGAGGACCACCCAAACCTGCTCCTTCTGCACCATCCAGCCACTGCCAGGAGCTGAAATGGACCCTCCCAGACCCCTGGGTGTCACCTCATGGGCTCTGCTGATGGTCCTGTCCCGTGGGAGCCTTCCTGGAGAGAAGGGAAGGTCCCCACCATGGATTGCTCCTTCCCCAAGCCCAGCACTGAGGTCTCCCTGAGCCTGGGACATCCCAGATCCTGCAGTTCCTGCCCAGAGCTGCAAGGAGAAACACCCACATGGACAATTCCCACCTGGTTACCAAACCCAGCTCCACAGCAGCAAATCTGGGTCTTGTCACCCTTTAGTCTTGCCCAGGTCAGGCCTGGCTTCAGGCACACTGAAGGTCCCAAGCCCAATGTCCAACCCCAGATTATTTTGATTCTTCCACCGCTGACATCCAGCTCCTGCTCCACATTTTAATCCCCTTTATGCCCAAATCACCATAATTTTGGTGCCTATGAGCAATGAATTTCAAGTATTGCATTTTAACTCTTGGCTCTCCCTGAGAAACCTGAGAAATGTCATGTTCTGAATTCCTTCTAAAAACAGGAGAGCAGAGAAAGAGCTGGTTTTTTGATTCCATTTATCTGTGATTGGGAGTTTCTCTGCTCCAGAAAACCCCTCCCAAACTGCCAGGCAGCACAGGTAGCTTTGCAGCCCAGCAGCTTCTGCAGTGTCATAAATAGAAGGGAAAAGAGCAGGGAGGAAGGGAAAAATGCCCCCAAAGGGCCGAGCCCGCTCCCCCTGCGCTGCCTCAGCTGCACATCAGACATGCGGAACATTGAACCATCCTCTTAAATATTATGACATGGAGAAAATCACATTGTGCTTTAACCTATCAACAAAGGAGCAAAGCAATTACACGGCTAAACACAGTCGAGGAAGACCCAATAAAGAGAAATCCAAGAAAATTTGGTGAAAATTCTTAAGGGGCCTTACAATGTTTAATCATGCTTCAGGCCTAAATTAATATTCTGCTTCTAATTCAAAAGCCTGAACCACCAAGGTACATCTTTTGGGTATTTTTAATAACCAGAGTACAACACTCGGTGAATTAGCAGCTGCTCTGACTGGTATTTTACTTTTTCTTTGCTTGCTCAAGTAAAGCAGTTAATATTGGTATAATCATCAAACTAACATTAGTCAGACAGAAGGACAGATCTTTTCCGTATTGTAATGCAGAACACAAAAAAAAAATTAAACCAAGATTTAGAAATTCCTTTGTGTATTAAATAATTTTTCTTAGGTGGTTTCAATAAAACAAAAAAATTGTTATATTCACCCATTTTCTAAAACAAATAATGGATTAAAGAGTACATAAACACACAGAAAAATCCCCTCATGTGCTGCTACCCATTGCTATCCAAGGGATGGGAGAAATATTTCTGGGAATAAATCCATCCTGTTGGAATTGGTGGGAAAATGCCCTCCATGAAGGTGAAAGCCTTGGTCAGCCCTTTTAATTCTGTTGGGTTTTATTTTCCTTCAGGTATTTGCAAATGTGTCACTGGAGGAGATTCCTACTTTACATCTGGTTTGTGGAATAACCCAGCCAAGAATATTGATTTTCCCAATCTTGGAATAATCCCATTCAGTTGTCAGGGACAAAGAGAATTTTCCCTCAAACAGACGAGAAGCAGAGCTTGGAAAGCTCAAAAAGTGAACAAAGGACATTTCAACTGCCTCATTTGTTACTGCTGCTCTGGGGCTGAGGAACAGCCCAGGTGTTCCTGTTATGGGTACAGGGGATGTCACAGGGACAGGGGATTTCATGGATCAGTGATGTCACCATGGACAGGTGATGTCATGGATAGGTGATGTCACCATGGACAGGTGACGTCACAAGGACAGGTGATGTCACAGACACAGGTGACATCACAAGCAGGTGATGTCACAAGAATGGGTGATGACACAGGGACAGGTGATGTCACAGGGACAGGTGATGTCACTGGCCCAGGTGATGTCATGGGGACAGGGGATGCTGTGGGGCGGTGGGTTTGGAAATGTCTTTTCTCTTGGGATGGTTTCAAGGCCTTATTTGGCTCACTGTGATTTCTGCATTTATTGGAGTTTATTTCATTGCGGAACCATCAATCTGCAACAACGAGCTGGGTGTACAACAAAAATTCACCAGGAGTGGCTGAGTATGTTTATAAAAATATTCTTGAGTGTCTCCCTGCCCCCTGTTCCTGCAAATGCTGAAATGGAAAAGAGAATGACCCTTGTGTTTTTTCTCTCTTTCCTTCCCTTTTTCAGGAGATTTTGGAATCCCCTCCTTTCCTCATTCCCATTCCTGCATTTTCCCCACACAGACCCCGCTGAGGCTCCACAGCCAACCTGAGCCCACCAACTCCTCCCCTCACCAGAGGCAGAACTATAAAAAGCCTCAGTTTTCCCAGCAATTCCAGCCCAACTGTGCCCACATCACACTGGGAAACGAGTTGGAAAGCACCCTTGAAGTGGAAGAACTACAAACACCTCGAACATTTTTTTACTGTGCTGATTGATCCCATAGAATTCCAGAATGGGTTGGGGTGGGGGAGACCTTCAAGCTCACCCCATTCCATGGGCAGGACATTTTGCCCTGGCCCAGGGTGCTGGTGTGACTCAGAGAGGGCTGTGGGAGCAGAAAGGGCTGGATCTGGAAGCCCCAAACCTTTCTTTGCTCTGTGCTGACCAGCTCGGGAGCACTCCCCAGCTCTGCAGCAGCAGCTGATAAACCTGAGAGGGATTAAAGGAGATTTCCAGAGATTCCCAGGCTCTGATCTCCCGTGGGACAGCGCAGGACACGGAGGGTGCCCAGGCCCCTGTGCCTGCTCCAGTGAATCCCAGCCCTCCCCAGTATTTTCCTTGGATAAGAGTATTTGTAAAATGCTCAAACCTTGCATATAATGCGTAATGCTATTAAGTAGAATATCTAAAGTACTTAAACTAATTATGCCTATTTTGTAAGATTAATTATAATTAATAATTTAACATATTTTATCATTTAAGTCAGTATCCGTTCTGATCTTTAACTTTAGAGAGCACACTGTATACGTACTACATAATTAGGGCTTATGTATCACATAATTAGGGCTAAATACTAGGAAATCAGGCTAATTAGACCAAATCAAACTGAATTATTTAAGCTTTTTTTTTAATTTTAGATGTAGAATATTTAGTAATTAAATACTGATTTCATTTTCTCGTGCTGACACATGGCGCTTGTCTCTCAGCCGTACACAATGGAGCATTATCCAAGTGTTTGTCACCCAGGGAGTGGGGACAGGGAGGGACTGGCCAGGGAAGGCTCTGAGCCAGGCACAATCCTGGAATTCAGGAGGAATGGGAGCATCACCCGAGGCGCTGAGGGTGTTCCCACAGTTTCTCCATGGGGATTGGGGCAGGCCCGAGGAGAAGCTGCAGCACAGCCTCCCTCAGAACTTCCATTAGAGCTCCCTCAGAGCTTCCATCAGAGCTCCATCAGAGCCTCCCTCATAGCTCCCTCAGAGCTTCTCTTAGAGCTCCCTCAGAGCTCCGTCAGGGCCTCCTTCAGAGCCTCCCTCAGAGTTTCCCTCAGAGCTCCTTCAGAACTTCCCTCAGAGTCTCCCCAGAGCCTTCCTCAGAGTTCTGTCAGAGCATCCCTCATAGCTCCCTCACAGCCTCCATCAGAGCCTCCATCAGAGCTTCCTCAGAGCTCCTTCAGAGCTTCCCTCAGAGTTTCCCTCAGAGCTCCATCAGGGCCTCCTTCAGGGCCTGGTCCCGGCTGGGCCGGGCCGGCAGAGCCCATGGGGTCACCGGTGCCACTCCAGAGCTGTGTCCGGGCTGTGTCCGGCTGGCTCTGGGATGGCCCCGGGAGGAGACTCCAGCCCTGCCTGGGCTCTGCTCGGGGCAGGAGCTCCTGGGCCCGGCCCTGCCCGCGGCTCTGGGGCCATCGCTGGGCATGGAGCAGAGCCTGGGCCTGCTCCGACCTCCCTGCACACGGGGACAGACGGGGACAGATGGACACATGGGGACAGACGGACACACGGGGACAGACGGACACACGGGGACAGATGGACACATGGGGACAGACGGACACACGGGGACAGACAGACTCATGGGGACAGACGGACACACGGGCACAGATGGACACACGAACAGAGCCAGGGCTGAGGCCCCTCTCTCTCGCTGGGCTCCTCTCCAGGCTGAGCAGCCCCAGCTCCCTCAGCCTCTCCTGGGCACAGAGCTGCTCCAGGCCCTTGCTGAGCTCCAGGAGCTCCTGGCCCTGCTGTGCTGAGGGACAGGGCTGGACACAGCACCCAGAGGTGCCTCGGAGGGGCAGGAGCAGCTCCCTCAGGGGTCCCTGCAGCAAAGCATCCCCGGTGTGTGGGGAAGCAGCTGCCTGCAGCAGCCTGTGCCTCCCCACAGCTCCCTTCCAGTACGGAGCTGGATTAGTCAATACTAACCCTTGTAACAACACTGAGAGATGGAACCTGTCTTTTTGGCAATGGCTCAAAATCTCCCTGCTAGGAAGCGCTCAGGACAGATGTTGTTGGCCGTATGACATCCATACAAACATCAGAAAATAAAGTCTTCCCAACAAAGCCTGGTACTGGCAAAAGCAGCAGCGGCATCACCGAACAGTAACAGGGCTGCAGGCAGAGCCCTCAGAGGAACAGGCACCTGCTCCACCCCAGCCTCAGTGAATTCACAGTTCATTTACAGATGTACATGTGCAGCTACAAAACCTCCTGCTTTTCTGTGCAGACACATTCATTTCAGCATAATTCACCGAAACCCACAAGTTTTGTTATTTTGCATCGACCTTCTCTGCCAGAGCAGAGCCCATTTACCACAGCTGGTGGTGACAGCACAGGGAGCTTCACATTGGAACTGTGGGCTCAGATCAGAGATTATGGTCCATCCTCCAACATCTCCAGCACTGGTACTGCCTGCACCAGCCCCCAGAACAAAAATTTAAATATGAACACGCCTCTGGTGCGAGACACCAGAAATACTACTCCCCTTTAGGTAAATGTTAAGGGAATCCACGGGAGATCAAGGGCCCTGAAATGGAAACCATCCCCATACCAGGGGCTGGGGTCCCTGTGTGCGTGTGGCACTGGCTGATCCAAGGTCAGCCAAGTCAATAAAAGGAATCCCATGGACTTCCAGGGGCTCAGAGGGAACCCATGGCCCTGGCTTGGGGGCTTTGGGAAGGGAGTGCTCCTCGTGTTTACAGTGCTTCCTGTGAGATCTGCACCCTTTGGGTTTTTCAACACCAGCGCTCAGATCAGAACCAGCTGGTTTGGGGGTGATGGTTCCAAAATCCACCCAGCAGTGGGCATGAGGGAATGGGGAATGTGGGCAGAGCCAGAGGAGCAGGAGGATCCCAGATCATCCAGTGAGATGCAGGGGAATTGTCCCTGAGGCTGTGGCAGAGAGAGAAGTTCTTTGGGGAAAGCATCAAATCAAAATTCAAACATAAGGAAAGGCTGGGGATGTGGGGAGCAGCCTTGCAACACTTCCAGGAACGTCCCTGTTCCAGCCCTGCAGCACCTCCAGGAACATCCCTGTCCCTGTTCCAGCCCTGCAGCACCTCCAGGAACATCCCTGTCCTTGTTCCAGCCCTGCAGCACCTCCAGGAATATCCCTGTCCCTGTTCCATCCCCAGCTCACATCCATCATTCCCAGATTCCCAGCTGCCCAGTTTTCATGGACACAGCAGCAGAGCCCAGCCCAGGCTGTGTGGGGCTGATGGACACTCTCAGCTTCATTTTCCTGGTGCCCTTTATGGTGCTCGTTAAAAGTACTTTTTTATCTGACCTTGTTCCATGCAAGGAATTAAAATTCTGAATGGAATCCTCTGCTCCCACCAGCTCCGTGGTGAGTCTGTCCCAGCAGAGAGGCTCCTGTTCCACTCCTGCTCCTCTCACAGCACAACCTCCTTGCTCGGTAGTAAAAAGCACAGAAAATAAACAGAGCTCCGAGTGCAAATAAACAATTAATAAACATTGATTTTATGGATTTCTGTTCCTGTCCTGGCCCTGTGAACAATATCTGCCACATGCAATTCAGGAAGTGAAGCTGTTTTAGTTATGTTTTTAAGCAGTGTTTTCTAAATGATTCTTTTATTTGTAATTTATTATACATTTGAATTGGCCTGGAGACATCAGCTCAGCATCAGCTGCACACGAGTTGTTTTAAAAGTCAATTTTCATTTACTGCCAGGAAAGGAACAAGATTGGTTTTGTGTTTTTCTCTAGCAAATTTTTTAATATTTGCCTTGATCTTACACAGAGATTTAGGCAAAAAGGCCCAATTTCAGCTCAAAAGAGGAATTATTTAGGAAACATCCAACATTTGCAAACAGGCAGCTCTCACTGAACCTGCAACATAGAATTAGTCAGATTTGTGGCTATTAATAATTTGGTAAATTGGTATCATATGGGGATGCTTAACATGGAGTTCTATAGGAACACCCTCAATCCGCACACTCCATGCAAAAAAAATTAACTCACCTGATATAAGAAAAAAAGGGACTTAATGAGCACAGAAGAACCATGGATTGCCACCACAAATTTTAATTTTTAATTAAACAGACCCCTCCCTGTTTCCAGCTCAGAAAATACAATAAATATTTGCAGGTTTCAGGCATTTCCCAGCCATTGCCACCCCAGTGGCAGCTCCAGAACCTCACGTGCAGCACAAAGAATAATTTAACACCCATTAATAAAGGAATTTTCAGAGGAGCTCGTGCTCAAATTATATCAATCTGCTACTGTTCCAAAATAAACGCATCAGGTGGCATTTAAATGCAGGTGGCTAACCATTTTATCAGTGCACATATTTAAGCTATTAGAAATATAATTAGAAAAATTAAATTAAACACACTTAATGCAGATTCTAATTCGAGCAACACTGTCCTTATCATTATGCCATTTTTATAGCAAATTATAAAGGATGTCTAAATTGTCCGGGTTTGTTGCTGACTGATAGCTGAACTCAGATAATTAAGTTGTTAACCAGGTACTTCAGTGGTCAACACGGTTATATATCTTTGTCTGATCACTCCCCCTCCTCCTGCGTGCGCCGAGCTCAGGGGAAGCAGATGGATGGCACTTGACACTGCCCACCTCCGCAGCGGCTGATTAGACACAGCCCCGTGCCACAGGTACACTCAATTATCCTGCCCCGCACCCCGCGCTCCCCGCAGCCAGCAGCGGCGGCAGCTCCGCGGCTGCTGCATCTGCTGCGTTTCCAGCCCGGCAAAGCCGCACCGAGCCGTCCTGGCAGCTTCCCCGGCCGGCCGCGCTTCGCCCCGAGCCTGCGGGCACGCCCTGCAGCGCTCCCTGCCATCCCACAGTGAATCCATCCTCTCTGCGCAAGGAGTTCCAGCGTTCCAGGGATGGTTGGTGTCCCTGCGCTGGCACCTGGATACTCCCGTGTCCCACCCCGCATCCCAAAGCCATCCGGGATCCTGCCAGAGCACTCAGGGATGCTTCAGCCCCGCACCTGCCTGGCTAAACAGCACCCCAGGGAAATTCCAATACTCATTCACCAATAAACAGCAAAACCTGGGCACGGGTAGAGGTGTGCCAGGGAAAACCTGGATGCAGCTCCTGGGGGAAATGATGGATGCTCAGGTAATGCAAACACATCACAGCCCATGCTGAGGGCTGGGTTGGGGACAGCAGAAATGATCTGTAACGTGTTTGAGGTTAAAGGATTGGGGTACTCTGAGTGCTCCGGGTGCATCTCTGCAGCTGTGACTGTGTGTGTACAAGCTGTCCCTGAATTTGCTGGAAATCACTTGGCCTCAAGATCTCCTGGTATCCTGTTTCCATCAAAATAACACAGAAACTGAATGGACAAACTTCCTGACTTTCAACTTTAAGTATTCCAATCCAACTTTTGACAGTTCTCCTTGTCCCACTGGAAACAAGGGGTGCCACCAGCTGGTTTGATCCTTTTTCAGACATAATCCCCAGTGCAAACACCTGGAATGTTACAGAGAGAAGCAGCTCTGGCCATCACAGAAATGGGCACAAACCAGAGCTGGTTCATGTCACAAAACCGACTTTTTTCCACCAGATTGTTGCAGTCACTTCTTCTCCCACTTAACCTGCACTGAGCAGCAGCAGAGTGGCCACAGACCTAATGGAGTTCCACTCCAGTGCTCCCAAATGATGACAAACTAAAAATCCTGGTCACAAATTAAAATCCTGGTCACAAACTAAAAATCCTCATCACAAACTAAAACCCTGGTCACAAACTACAGATCCTCATCACAAACTACAGATCCTCGTCACAAACTAAAAATCTTCATCACAAACTACAGATCCTTGTCACAAACTAAAAATCCTCATTACAAGCTACAGATACTCATCACAAACTAAAAATCCTCATTACAAACTACAGATCATCATCACAAAATAAAAATCCTCATTACAAACTAGAGATGTTCATTACAAACTAGAGATTCTCATCACGAACTAGAGATCCTCATCACAAACTAAAATCCTGGTCACAAATTACAGATCCTCATCACAAACTACAGATCCTCACTTCAGGACAAGAATGTGTGGGGTTTTCCCATTTCCACATGAAGAAGTAACGCACAGGGTTATTCCTGCAATGTCACCAATAAAGATTTTGACTTTGTAACTCAGTTACAAAAATCCCATTTTGTTGAGGGGTTTGGTTTCCCTCCTCCTGCTGCAATTTGGTGGAGAAATAAAAAAAATCCGCTGTGCTCTCTATATTTATTAACAAATTCACTAGGATCTGGTGGCTCCCTTTTAAACTTCTGAGCTCAGGGAATATTTCAAAAGGCGCCTCCTGAAAGGGAAAGGAGCCACTCAGCCTGGTGGGGGGCATCCTCCTTCCCCAGAGATCGTTCCAGGAGAGCAAACCACACACATCCACACAGGCTGGGCAAGCAGGATTAAAGGAAATCCTTCCACAATGCATTTTCCTACTTCTGCCCCTACGTGATCTGACTCCACTATCCTTTCCAACAAATATGTAATTATTAGCATATAAATTTAACACCTAGCCATGCTATAACCACAATTCCTGCCTTTATTTCCTTTACTTACTTCATATGGAAAGTTATTTCTCCGGAATTATTGTTTTCTGGGGTTTTTATTGCAGAGTGTTATTTATTCCTCAGATTATCATTAGCTTTCACACACCTGTCAATGCTATTTTTTTGATCTCTTTGAAATAACGTTCAAAGATTGAGGATAATTGTCCGAGTGATTATTTTAATATCTTACTGTATTTTAGTGGAATATTTGTGTCCTGCTTAATTGTTAACTCTTGGGAACACAAGTGGATTTAACTGAGTGTAGGATTAAACTGAGAGTAGAAACTGGGGACAAATCCTTCCCTGTGAGGGTGGGCAGCCCTGGCACAGGTGCCCAGAGCAGCTGGGGCTGCCCCTGGATCCCTGGCAGTGTCCCAGGCCATGCTGGACACTGGGGCTGGGGCAGCCTCGGACAGTGGGAGGTGTGGAATGGGATGGGATTTAAGGTCCTTTCCAACCCAAACCAGTCTGGAATTCTGTGATGATTCCATGAAATTCCATTTCTGACTGCAGGGACATCCTGGCCATGCTTAGATATGGAGGCTGCAGGTGCAGTACAAACAGAAATAAGAGGAAGCTCAGTTTGGAAGTGGGAAGAGAACTCTGGCTACTGCTCCGTGTCCATCCTTCCCTGCCAAGGAGAACTCCGTGGAAGTGTTACAACAAAACTTAATTTAATGAGTGGTGTAAGAGGCAGTGAGGAAGCTCCCTGCTGGGGCCACTCCCACCCTGGGTGTCCAAAATGAACCTGGCAAAAAACTGGGGCTGTGGGAACAAGGAAAGCCCAGCTGCTCTGGAGTCCCCAGCTGGATTCCCTCTCTTCTGGTTCAGTTGAAAAGGCCCTGCTCTGCCTTGATGGATGGATGGATGGATGGATGGATGGATGGATGGATGGATGGATGGATGGATGGATGGATGGATGGATGGATGGAGAGATGGAGAATCCCCATGGATGAACTCCCCACCTGAACTGCACCAGGAACTGAGGGACAGCCCCAAGCTCCAGCAGCACACGGACACCACAGACACCTCAACATCTTTAATGGATTCCAGATTTCCAGACTGGTTTGGGTGGGAAGGGACCTTGAACCCCATCCAGTGCCACCCCTGCCATGGACAGGGACACCTTCCACTATCCCAGGGTGCTCCAAGCCCTGTCCAACCTGGCCTTGGACATTCCGACAATTCAGGGGCAGCCACAGCTTCTTTGGGAATTCCATTCCAGCCCCTCCCCACCCTCCCAGGGAAGAATTCCTTCCCAGTATCCCATGGAAATCTCTTCCAGCCAGCACTAACACATGATCCCCTCTGAGCAATGCAGACCTGCTGATCTCCAGGTGGAAACTCCCTGTTCCATTGAACACCACTTCAAACAAAGCACCTGCATCCCAAATGTCACAACTCACACACTCCACACGCCCAAACTGGACCATTCCCTCATGTTCAACACTTTGTGTGACCTGGACAACGGCCAGGGCCAACTTTAGAGATGGCCTTTTGCAAATTAATTACTTTTCATTACATTACATCAAAATGAAAACAAAGCCCACAATCGCTGCTAAGTGAAACCCTCTCCAAAACTCCCTCCAGTGTGAGGGACTTCTGCTCCAGCACCTAAAGCATGTGGGTTACTGTCTACAACACACAGTCTGATTTTACTTGAACTTTTATGAAGTCTTCAATATTTAAAGGTTCATTACTTGAATTTTTATACCAAGAGGAAAATAAAATAAAATACATCAACATGGGGAGGCAGGGTGATTCCAGCATTATTTTCTAGCATTATTTGCTCAGCAATCTCAGTTTATATTGCACTCATTGCCATAAAACACTGAGGAGAAATCTGCATAACAATGGAAGAGGCTGAACAACAGACACAGGTCAATATTGGGTTTTTATTCCCCGAGTAATCTGCATTTTACAACTGACTCTATATATATTAAAAAAAAGAAAAGTTGCTTTATCTAAAGTTTCAAGGAAAGGAGACAATGAGCAGCGCTTGGGATTTTCTGTCAATTTGCCCTTTCAGAGAAACAATTGTGCTGTGGAATCCAGAGGAACAGCCTCTCTCTTTTCTGGGGGTAAAACCTCTGAGTTTTTATGGCTTTTAAGGTGCTGCACTTCAAGCAGGTCAGCTACAAAAGGTTATTCTGAAAAATTCTAAGCATTAATTGGGAAGAAATAAAAATAAATAGTCCATGAAGACCCCTTCAATCTGATGATTTGGGGAAGGTCAGACAATCCTAAATGAAAGGAAGCAACAGAAGGAAAAACTGGGAAAGCCCTGGGTTTGCAGCCACGCTGATTTCCGTAATGCATTCACAATTGCCAATAAACAGAATTATTGCTGCACAGGAGAGCCGTGTGGTCTCTACTCTATCACTACAGAGGGCAGCAACAGACAACAGAGCTCTTTAGCATGACAGAGGGAATGTTTAACATTCCCAGTAAACAAGGGAGCCGGGAGAGGCCGGGCTGGGATCTGCCGGTCCCACATTCCAGCCCCCTTGGGATGGGAACAGGCAGGTCGGGAAAGCCTTTGTGAAGCCTGGATGCTCAGCGAGCTGAGCCCATCTCTTGTCGATCCAGCAAGGCCAGATACTAAAAATTCCCCTAAACCATGAGTCACAACATAGGGCCACGAGCTGGATCCGCTTGGTGTCCTCTGCCCCATTCGTGCCCTCGCACCCAGACTCCTGCTCAGCTCCTGGGATACAGACCAGCAGAAAGCCAAGAGCTGGGAAGGGAGTCCTGTCCAGCCCGGAGAGCAAGGCACAGCACAACATTCCCTGCGAGGACACAAGGACAGGCTTGGGGGGAAGTTGCCAGTCTGGATGTATGCGAAGGACTTTCTGTAGGATTATTTCGAGCAGCAAAGCCATGCTGGGGGCAGGGTGAGGCACAGGCACAGCTCGAGCACTGGGCACAGCCTCCTCCAGCTCCGGCTGCAGATGCAAAGGAGGGCAGCAAAGGTCTGATGATCAAACGGGGAGAAAATGACTGACAACACGGAGCCCGTTCAAAGGAACTAATGGAATAATTAGTTCCAAAAAGACTAAAAAGACTGAAGAATTCATGATGTCATAAAAAGCAGAGCTACTTAAATTGGATTAGAAAATAAAAATGACACGAACATTGTAAATATTCACAGATCACATCATTGACGTGTAATGTGCCGTTAAATGATGTCAAATTAAAGGGGAAATTACATGTGTAAGAACTAGGAAGAATAAAGGGAAGACATTTTAAAGATGCACAGTCCTTCAAGTGAAAATCCCTCTCGTATATCAGGGCTGATCACTGCATGGATGGGGAAACTATGAGAGAAGAATAAAATAAAATATGGGAAAGAAAACAGAGGGTAAAAACATCTCAATTTAAGGCTGTGGTGAAAGGCTGTTAACTCCCGAGTGCTTCCCTCCGCGTGGCCTTGCCAGGTGTTCCCAGCCACAGCCATGTCCAGGCTCCATCGCTGCTTAAACCCGACTAAAATCACTCCTAATTTATCCCAAGAAGCCAGCAGTCAAGTGTGCTTTCACACGGGAGAGCCCTGAGAGGGGCCAAGGGCCCGGCTCAAAGGGCACCTCGGAACTCTGTGAATTGGGGCGCAATTAACACCGAGCTGCTGGAGCCAGAGGCACGAGGGAGGGATGGCACTTGTGAATCCTCTCCTTCCCATGGGGAAAAGCCTCTCTGGATCCCCTCAATCACACACGGCACCCGGAGAGGCTCCCAGCCCCTCAGCCAGACTGAGATCTCGTCTCAGCAGAGTTGTGGCAATTAATTTACCTCCAGCGTGCTCTTTCAAGTGAGCTGGGGGAGCAGGGGGGGCCCCCCAGCTTCTCCCCCTTCCCTCCGCGCACGATCGGAATCTTCTGTTCCAAAGGTGGCATTTCAAGCTCCCGAAAATACCTGCATAATAAAGGGTAAGAGCTCCTCTGCACACAGATATATGTACATATCTTTCCCTGCCTCGTGGGCCCTTCCGCCTCCAAACTCCGTGAGGTGTTAGCAACACGTCGCGGCAATGGGAACTCGAGATTATCGGCATTATCTCACCCACCCTGCTGATAAGATGGGCTGATGCCGGCGCTGTTGTGATAACGGGAGCTGACTCTGCTCCTCAGCAGCGCTGCCAGCCTGCTGGCACTATTTCCTCAGCACTGGGGCCTTTCCCACAGGACATTCTTGTCCCCCGGGGTTTGGAATGGGTTGGGTGGGAAGGACCCTAAAGCACATCTCATCCCACCCCTGCCATGGGCAGGGACACCTTCCACTGTCCCAGGGTGCTCCAAGCCCAGTCCAGCCTGGCCTGGGGCACTGCCAGGGAGCCCACAATCCCTCTGGGCAGAGAGAGCATTTAGACTAAGCACACATTCACCATCCTGTTGTAGGTGACCACACCATTTGGGCTGAATCCCCCAGTGATACGCTTCACTGTCCAGCAGGTCCAGCAGATCCCGGTGCTGGCATGGGAAGGAGCGCTGGGCACCATCAGGAAGCCCCTGGCATATCCGAGAATGGCTCATGCTGGAATTACCCTCGTGTGCCCTCAGTTCACACATAAATGTCAACACCTGCCCTGCTACAAAAACTCCAGGAGATCCTTAATGATCCCCACATCAGCTTTGTCTGGGAGCCAAAAGAGGAATATTTACATCCCGGGGACTCTCACACTCAGACACGTGGAAATGCAGAAAAATTTGCGTGAGAAAAAGAGCAACCTTTTATTTTCCTCTTCTCTGAGTTGAAACAGCAGCACTTGAGTTCCTCAAGGCTTGAGTGATCTGTGTGCCCACACCGAGGCACTCGGCACCTCCCGTCCCCACCTGCACTCCCCGGCTGAGCCAGGAACCTGCAGGGCTCTCCCTGCCAATGGCACAAAGCCTACAAGGGTGCTGTGAGTCTGGAGATCTGAGAGTGCAGAGAACAACTGAAACCTTTACCTTGCTTTAAAACCCTAAAGAAATGCCTTTTGATCACTTCTGAGAGCCTGTTTTAGTGTTGTCAATGCCCAGACATGAGGAAGGGCAGGTAGGACATGAGGCTGGAAGGCAAAGGAAGGGACAGCCCAGGACATTTAAAACCCCAGGATATTTAAGCTGGTTCAGCCCCCAGCCCTGCCTGGGGTGTCAGCAGCAGCCCCCTGCGCCTGGGGGACACAGAGGGGACAACGTCTCCTTGTCATTTATGTAACTCCAACCCACAGCCAGCAGTAATTTCTGAAGGGGGGCTGTCTGAGCCCTGGGAGCAAACAAAAGTATTCCGAGGTCTTTATTTGTGCAATGGCATTTCTACTCTGACTGCAGGGATCTGTTGGGCGCACTCTCATTGTCGCTCTAACAATCTGAAAATTACACTGATAATTATCTCGGAGGTATTTTCCAGCCTCGATTGTTTTCTGTGAGTCTCAGCTCAAGAGGATATGTCACTCTTTTGTCCCACTGACTTTTCACATGTCCTAAGTGCACACGCGGAACAGGTTCCCAAACCCAAAGGTACTGCCAGGGAGAGCTTTGCAGCCATGACCCAGAATCTCTCAGCCACGAGAAGCCCTGATCTAACAGGAGCTCTGCCAGGGCTGAGGATCCAATATATCACGAGTCTCCAGGAAAAATAGAGCCCAGCTAAATAACTTGGGAAATATTCTACTTGTAATGGCATTGCAGAGTCAATCAATTTAAACCTAATAAAGATGACGACAGACAATGAATAGAAAGTTCAAGGACTTTTCACCCAGGGCTTTGCTATGGCTGGAAGTCAACCTTCTGGAGTCTGGGGGACCCTACAGACTCTGGGAATCAGCTCCAGGGATCAGCATCATGAAAAAAAGACACCTTCCATTTCAGGGAACAATGCTCTAAAAGCCCTGGAAAAGCAGTGGGAATGGGAACATTTTTGGAGGCAAGGACAAATTTTCATGTTTTTTTTTCAGCCATAACTCATCTTTTCATCCCCTGGCTTCATCTGTGAGCTTTATCACAGACCAACATCACGGGCAGGACGGAGTATTTGCCTTGACTTTGGTCTCTGCTTCCACTGGCACTGGGAGGTTAATGCAGCTCATTAGCTATGCATCTCATTCCAGGATTTATTCCTTTCTTCCACATTTATTTCCCTAACTACTGTTTGTTCTTCCACAGAACCCTGGGAAGGACCAGTGCAGGAGGCATGGTTTAACGGCAGGGCTGGTTTACAACCCGCAGCCGTGGAATCGATTAAGTGTTTAAAAACAGGTGACAATTTGCACCCCTCCCTGCTCAGAGTGACAACTTCCCTGGGACACCAGGAGCAGAGGCTTCCCATGGAGATGCTGTTGTTTGCTGCCTTTGCTCCGGGTGTGGAGCGAGCTGCAGATTGCAATTGGGATTCAGCGCAAGATGAGCCTTGGAAGCGCGAGGTGGAAAAACTGCATCGCATTTCTTCCTGCCAGGTGCTAAGAGACTGCCTTGGGATCCAGCAAAGTCGGAGACTTTGTCCCCATTTCAGCCCTTGGAACTGCAAAACGAGCTTTGGTCGAGCTCCAAGAGTTCACAGGGATGGGGATGCAGGTTCAAGGGACGCCCAGGGGATGAGCTTAGGCCATGGTAAGGGCCAGGAGCTCCATGTGATGACACAGCAGAGCAAAATTTGGGTAAAGAAAAGCGGGGCACAACCAACCTGCTCTGTGGGGAAAGAAAGGTGGGACAGAAAAGTCTGGGGGAAAAAATCCATGTTTGAAAGAAAAGGGGGAAAACTCAAAGGTTCTGAAGAGGCTGTACATGAGTGAAGATCTGAGGCTGATGAGGAAAGAGCAATCACGGAATCATTAAGGTTGTAAAAGACCTTTAAGTTCATTAAGGCCAACACTCTTCCAGTGCTGGGCCTTTTCTCACACTGTCCATCACAGGCACCTTAGAAGAGAGAAGGGCCAGAATGTCCTGGGACAGTCAGGTCAGGGAGAGGGGCTACAGGGAAGACTAGTGATAATTAATGGTTTGACTGCACAACTAGAGTGGGAGAGAGAAAATGAATAGACGGGAATTTGGAAAGCCTCATGGTGAGATGGTGATTTTTTACATCAACATTTGATCTGTATTAACCCTCTAACATTGAGCTGGGTCCTCCAAAATCCAGCTCTGCCGAAGACAGCACCCACCACTTTCACCAAGAAGAGCAGCAACCTCTCCCAGTCACCCAGATTTCCAGAGTGATGCCTTGGTGAGCCCATGATGATGGACACAGTCCTGCCAAATGAAATGCTCCTCACAAAAGCACCAAATAAACCCTGCAGCCTTTGCATCCCACAATATCAGGAGAACTTCTAGTTTTGGGAATTGCACAATTACCACAGGAGCTGACAACATCCCTTGCAACAGCACAGTGCCATCATTAATATTCCCAACAAGGGAAGCGCAGCAATGCCAGGGCTGGAGCATTGATATCCCTGTGCAGAGTGATCCAGCACAGTTTAATTAAAATGTGCACAAGGGTTTTGTTTATGGAAAGCAGGACAGAGGTCCCAGGCATTGCTCACTGGTGCAGACCCTGCCTCGAGGCCAGACCAGGAACTGGAGAGAACAGAGCCGCTCCTGCCACACAGCAGGCCTGTCATCCAAAACTGAGACTCTCTCTTTTCCTGACGTTCCTAAGAGGGGCTAATTCCCAGAGAAAATCCCCTCCAGAGAGGTGGATCCCATTCCAATGCAAACTGTCACTGTACCAGTGTGCTTTTAAACTAAAACCTAAAACAACCACAAACAACCCAAAACTCAACGTTCTTAAAAGAAGTTCTCTTCTTTTAAGGCATTTCCTGGTCTCTGTTGCTGAGACATGGATGGGACACATCTACACCCAGACACTGATTTTTAGGAACTGCAACTGGGGGGATGTGGAATGAGAGCTCCAACCCAAACCATTCCACGATTCTGAGTGGGGAGAGAGGGATGAGAACAACAAGGAGCTTCACACAGTTCTATGGTATTGAAGGTAAAAAAAAATCTTCTGATCTTTACAATACCACAGAATCATGGAATACCCTGAGCTGGAAGGCATCATGGATCCAGCTCCTGGTCCTGCAGAGACACCCCAAAATCCCTCCCTGGACATCCCTGGGAGCACTGTCCGAACTCCTGGAGCTCTGTCAGCCTCGGGGCTGTGCCCATTCCCTGGGGAGCCTGGGCAGAGCCTGAACCCTTTGGGGAAAGAGCCTTTCCCAAAATCCAACCTAAATCTGCCCTGGCACAGCTCCCTTGGGTTGTCCCTGTCCCAGAGCAGACACGAGCTGTCTCTGCACTTGCCCTCATAAGGATGTTGAACACCACCATGAGGTCTCTCCTCAGTCTCCTCCTTTCTGTGCTGAATGTGAAAGATTTGGATTCTCTAAATTTGAAACAGGCCTCTTGCCCCTCTCCATGCTGCAAACTCAGTCTCAGTATTTAATACCCACTCAGATCAAATATTGCTACCCGGAGGAATAAATTTCACCAGAATTAAACCATTAACTGCTAAATCAGCAGCTAAGGAGCCCATATTCCTTTTAATACTGGATTCTTCATGCTGGATTGAAAGAGCAGACATTTGACAAAGCTTATTCACCATACTGGAGTGACTGGGAGCACTGAGAGCTCCAGGCTGCTGCTCCCTGAAGTTTATCTGGGAGCCAGATCCAAACAAAGGCTGCAACAGGAGCCAGCTGTTGACACTCTGCGTCACGAGCTGCATATTAAATGATTCATCAAATGCTATGTCACAACCTGGATAAAGTCCTTAAAGCACGGGGCCCTCCTCTGTTCCTTTTGTTTTTAACAGCAAAGAATATCTGGGTAAACCTACACTTGCTGGAACAGCCTTCCTTTCCACAAACCACTCCCCGTTTAATGCAAATATTCCACCTAAATCGCGATTAGGGAAAATGCCAGTCGCCAAATTTCAGTAAATAGTACTGAAATAAATAAGCAAAAATTGTTATTTATCCAGTGTAAAATTCAGTAAATAGGACTGAAATAAATAAATAAATAAATGAAATTAAACGCACCCAGAACATTTTGGAAAATGAAATAATAGATGAGTAAATAATTTCCCTGGCTGCTGTGGAACGGCAACGTGTTATTGTAACCTGCCTTGTATGCTCCGTGTAAAGCACTGTAAATTATGATTTGAAATTATCATGTTAGATTAGGTTTTCTGCGGCTTAATATATTGTAATATAATATAATTGCTCAATGCAAATGAGCTACTGTACAGCTTTGGCATGGGGCTGTTCTGGAGCCGAGCATTTTACACATTACATTGAAGTGCGGGTTATTAAGAAACAAATTATAACGAAGCTAAATTTAGTTGGGAGCCAAGATCCTGTCACTGCCTAGCGCTGCCAGTGCCAGGAGGTGTCTCAGGGAGCTCTGACACCAACGCTGGGGCACCTCAAGCAGCTCCACACACACCTGCACAGGTAAGAGCTCCCTGCCCATGAGTGCTCATGTTGTTCTCGTTATCTGGAAGTCAAGGATGCTGTAAAGTCACTGCTGTGGCTCCAGATCCCGACTGCCAAATGTCCTTTCCAAAATAAATCACCCAGAGCTGATTGTGTTCCCACACTGCTCCCACAGAGGCAGGTTTGGGCTCACATTTCCCCTGCAGGACCAACAGGGGACATGGAGGTGACACAAGGGTTAAAAACAATAAAATGAGTCTCCACACCCTCCAGAATCAGCCGCAGAATCCTGGAATCGTTCAGCCTGGAAGGAGCCTCTGGATCACCCAGTCCAACCCCCCCGCCAAGGCAGGGTCCCCCAGAGCAAGTAACACAGAAACACATCCAGGTGAGTCTGGTGTGTCCCCAGAGACTCTCCATGGCCACCCTGGGCAACTGTTCCAGGGCTCTGCCACCCTCAGTGGGGTAGAACTTGTGCTTTATTTTATGGGCATCACTTTATCACTGGGCAGCACTGGAAAGGCTCTGGCACCCTCCTGTGCCAGCCTTTGGAGTTATTTGTGCGGATTGATGAGATCCCCTCTCAGCCTTCCCTCCCCTGGATCCAACCACCCTTCGTGCCCGTGACCCTGTGACCCACCCAACAGGCACGGCTTTCCCTCCTCATTTCCATCCACGAGGCACGGAAAACAAGAGTTGCCGGTAGATGTGCCAGGAGAATGCACTTCCTAAATAATACATTGCCTTGTAAATTGTCCATCCAACTGTAAATTCCAGAAGAAAAATTAAAATGTGTTTCTTCAGCCCTTTCCGCGCAGCGCTCGCTCCGCACGGCGGCATCCCCGCGTCCCCCCAAAAGCATGGGCACCGATGGGTTGGGTCCAGAGCAGGAAAAACCTGCTCCAAAGCAATTTATTATTAATGCCAGAATATTCTTGCTAAACAGTTCTGATTATTTCACAAGAAAGAGGTCAAGGTATTGGAGAAAGGGATTTAATCAAATAAACTCTCAATCTCTCTCCAAATAGCATTTTCATCCGGCTGCATGTAAATTCATCAGCTGACTCGCCTCCCAATGCCCAGGCAAGGTTAATCTGCTATGACTGTTAAAACTTCTTGGAGACGCCTTTGGAATAACGATTTACACTGGGAGCAGCCGTGCCAGTCACCCCAAACTAGTTCCTCACCCTGTTCCTCCAAGTCTGGCCCGGCCCCCGGTGTCTCTGCTAGCAGAGCCGGAGCTGAACCCCCCTCTGCACATCGGGGACCCCACAGGAGCTCCTTGTTTCTGCTCAACTCGCCGGGTTTTGATGGCCATCAACAGCTCATTCCAAGCTGGCCCACAGCAAATATCCTGCCCTGGGCAGAGGGGGAATGGTGGATTTTTAGGAATATTTCCTGCATCACCGAAGCACTCATGCCGGGAAACAAAGCAGTGTGGGCATAGCCAGAGAGGAAATGGAATTTCTCTGGTATTCTGAATTCAATATTGCCCTGCTTTGCTTAAATAAGGAGCCAAGGAATTTATCCCAGCCGTATCCCAGGGTGAATTTCGTGGCAAACACTAATAATCCCTCCTGGCCACTCCACACTTATTAGGCAAACCCTGCCTCCTAGCAGTGCAAATCTATGTGTGTTTTTAAAAAGGATCTTTGTGAACTTCATGTTTAAACACAGGATTATGATATAGCTGAAAACTGCCCATTTGGTCAGAAATGGAGAACTGCAATTTTGGGGTTTGTTTAAAAAAAAAAAATCCCAAATGCCTTTTGATCCAGAACTAAAAGGGAAACTGAAACACGGCAGGCAGGCAGGATTATTCTCACCCCTATTTTTTTGCTCTCTTCAGTCTAAGCCTGGCCACAGATTCTGCATTTGGTGGAATATTCTGTGCGTATCTTTGCAGAGCCAGGTCAGGTTTAGGAGGAGATGTTCCTAAGAGCCACAGCGTAGCTCAGAGAAGCTTCTCCAGCCTCCCATGGGCACACACAGCCCACACTGCCCAGCAGCCCCCAGGCAAGCCCAGGCACACCCTCCTCTAATTTTATTTCTCCTAAGTGGCCACTCTCATTTATTTGTGCCATGCACACCCCCGCACCTAAATCCCCCCCCACCCTGCAGCCTCAGACAGGTCTCAGACAACATTCCCTGCTGAAAATCCGGGAGGATTCCTGCAATCCACGGTCTCCATCCCTCGACAAGGAGCCAGCAGCTGCAAACTCTGCCTCACCCGGGGAGGAGGTGTTGTGATGCTGCTGCTCCGTGCCCCCGGTGCTCCCCGCACCTCTCTGGAAGCTCAGACACAATTTTACATGAGGATGCTTTCTAAAAAGCCCAGTGTAACTGTCTAATTAAGAGCAGAGTGATTGGCTGGTTCATGGACTCTGTGACAGTTCTGACAAATACACATATTGGCACAGCCCTAACCTCACTTCACAGTTTGCAACACAAAGATGGTATTTCCAGAAATGTGCAGAACACTCTGATACAAAGCTTCACCTTGTCTAGTGCTATTCCATTTAATTTTTTATTAACTGCCTGAACATATGCCATTCTAGGAGAGGGTAATAGTTACAAAATGTCAGCAGAAACATTTAAACTGCTCAAATGTAAATGATTTTATAAATTTGTAATGAAAGGTAATTGTCATGTGGGAAAAGTAACAGAAAAACAGATATGTGTAAATGTAAAACTGGCAAAAAATACATCTGACTGGTCGAAGGCAGCAAAATCTAAGTGTGTTTTAATGACCACTGTAAGGAGTATTTAAATAAAATTAGCTTCATGAGCAGGAAATGTGAATTCTATAATATTTTATTTTCTAACATTAGCAAAGTTCATAATAATGAAAAGACCTCATGGAACTTTAATGCACCCAAATTCATTAAACAGTAGGACATTAAGATTCCTCACCTCATTTTAAAAAACAAATAAATCAAGTCAGATAACATAAATACAAAGCCAGCGCCGGCAGAGCCCGGCTTTAAAAGACCAATATTGGAGCGCGCTCAGTTTCTTTACTTTCCGCTAAAATGAGAAACAATTTGGTGATTAATCCCTTCAGCGATGCCGTGCTGGGTCAGTGCTCCCCGAGATGTCAGCCAGGAGAAGACTCGGGCGCAGAGGGGAGTTTTTCCTCAGCCACCACACAGAGCAACCACCTCCCAGTCAGGTTTGCGGGCAACCATCTTTAAATGCTTGAGCTGCTCTGCGTGGCCATGACAAGATTTGCAATTCCCCACGTTTATTTACACACCATCACCCCAAGTAGACATCACATGGAAGTGGCATGGTCGCGGCTGACCCCAGGGTAGCGGCTGTCTCTGCCGATCGCGCTCGCTGCTGCTCGGCGATTGAACCCCGCCGCCCGCCCCGGCTGCGTGCACGCTGCGCCGCGCCGCAATAAAATTAGCAGAAGCTTGTCAGGGGATATTTTCTACTTTTACGCTGACAGACACTGGACAAACATGTCTGCGTTTCAGGGAGCCCGCTCTGCGGGAATGGACGGCGGTGGGAAGGACCTGGGGGCCCACGCCTGGCACCCCACAAAGGCCGCCTCACTTCCCTTGCCTGGAGCAGGGGGAAAAAACCCCAAAATTACCACTCGGTTTTATTTTTATTGTTTGCCTACATCCACACTGCGTAAGCCTGGACACGCAGGACGAGTTACTGAGCCAGAAATTAATAGAACGGGAATCCATCCTATTCCGAAGGCAGAAGTTGGGGGGAGGAAGGGCCCTTCACAGCCTGTGGAGGATGCACAAATTGCCTGGTACCTGCAGCCCACGTCAGAGCTCACCTGCCACCCTGCTGCCCCCGCCAGCCAGAGCTGCATTAATTTTTTTAAGGGCTTTCGCAAATAAACGAAAGAAAACGCTCGTTTGTTTCGGAATCGGGAGCCCAGGGAGGCTAACGCGGTAAATAGGGGAAATTTACCATCCGTAATGGGAACATTTTTAAATAAAACCACCTAATATGTTTAGTAATCTACACCAATGTAATTTTATTAGCTATTCAGTGCAGTTCTTACATCAAACAGCCTCAGAAGCCCCAGGATCATTTTATATTCACTGGAAGACAGAAAGAAATCCAAAACCTAGTTAAATAAATTGTTCATTTATTCCTTTCCTTTTATGCACCAAGATCTACATGTGGTCATTAATTATAAAGAGACTATTATAGCACCATATTTTCATTCAATACGATGTCCTGGTATATATCAAAGAAGTCCCATAATTAAAACAGAAGGGCCACAATGACAATTAAAATTACAATCTATATGGGGAAAGAAAGTACAGTTCTGCAATTTTTCACCCTGTCACTGTCAGCACCGGGGGATATTCCAGTCACGTCTCTTGTAAAGCAGCCTAAATTCTTCTTCACCAATGCAACCTCAAAAGCATTATCAGCACCTAAGCAAAAGCCTATGCAAGTATAATTTAATACCAAGCCACAGTTTGCAAGTAATAGCGTATAAAGTGATATTTAAGTGGTGTTTTAAGCACACTTCTGATGGCTACAGCCGCCTTTTACTGGTAAATGCGTTTTCCTTTGAGTAGTGATTATGAGTCCTGGGTGAAGAGGTCCTGTGTGCAGGTCTGCCTGTAAGCCTTACTTCCAGCTGCCAATCTTTACTTCACAGTGAAGAAAAAGCCACATAGCACCTTGTTCTTACTCTTGTAGGCTGTCATCCCCTGAGCCTGATAACTGCAAAATCATTTCCACATAACACTTTTCTGCTTCTGCCTCTTAAACCTCGAGACCTACACATTGTGCACGCACCCGCACCCCCGGCACTCGGCCCCCCAGAGCCGCCGCTACTCCGGCCTCTCCCCCCAGCCTATTTTTAACACTTATCCCAGTAAATATCTGCATTAATGGAGTGCGGGGCCCTGCCGCAGCAATGTGTGTTTGCTACAATTTATTGTCTATAAAAGTCAGGAGCGGTGAGTTATTACGGCTAAAACTGTGTTTTTCTTTATAATAACTCCGAACCGAGCACTCACATATGAAGCATGCAATGGAGATGGAGAAGGTTTTGTATAATAAAACGGTGACATGGTCATTTTTCCCAGTTTTGCATTACACAGACACACTCATGCATGGTGCTTTTTAAATTCTTATTATATGGGAGGTCAGGAGGTCGAATGTCAGAAAGTACTGTTAATTTCACGGGGTTAGGGGAAAGTAAATTCACAGGGAATACAGATCACTTAGCACAGAAAAGCAGCTCCTCTGAAGTTTGGGTTTACATTTGTTAACCATATCCTTCAGCTGACGAACCATTGAGACCAGGGTGACATTGTGGGCCCCACTGTAATGG
>NW_005054523.1:109844-112667 GCF_000277835.1 Geospiza fortis
GCCGCCGGAGCCGCCGGAGCACCGCGGCTCCAGGCAGCCGGAACCGAGCGGAGCGTGCTGCCATTTGGGCTGGATGCTGAAATTACACAGAAAGCGGGCGAGATGGCTTAAAGTTCAACCTGACAGGGAATGTAAAATATACTCCTGTCTCCGTTCGACGGGAAGGGAGAATCCTGCAGCTTCCCAGAGTCCTCTTAAAGCGCTTCCCAATATATCATCAGAGGCTGAAAGATGGGATGAGCACGCGGACTTTGGTTTGCTACAGGATGCTCTGATGGTTCATCTTTTCTCTATTTTTTTGCTGTTGATGTTTCAGGGTTTGGTTTGTGTTTTGGGTTTCTTCTCCCCTCTCAGTGGCAAAATAAAATTGTTGAAAGCAAAAGAAAATTGAGAGGATCTTGGTTTTATAAATAACAGGGGAGTGGTGATAAAACACAGTGACGGAGCTGCTCTTTTGCCAAGACAAATTCAGAAACTACTTTTCTTTTATAAAAAAAACCAAAAGCCATTTGCTTGATAAAATCCACCATCTTCACGTGCAATTTAAAGTAAAAAACAGTTTAAAAATGCAAGGGTATCTTCAATCAAAGGTGTTCAATCAAAGACCTAGCCATTGTCTCTGCTGAAAGTTCAACTCAAGAGTGCCATAAGGCCCATGCTCTACATCTATGCATGACATGTAAGAAAGGGAAAAATCCAATAAAACAAACCAAAACCCCCTAAATTTACTCAAATGACAACAAGAGCCATTTCAGGAGACAGACAGGATTATTCCCTGTGAGGAATGTGCCAGGCCCACACTGGGCTGGGGCTGGGTTTCTGCGTTGGTGCCTTTTGCAAGATTCCTCTGAGTCAAAAGCGAGCCCAGGCTCAGCTGCCCCCTCGTAATTAGATTTTAATGAGTCAGGCTGGGTGTTTGTGTTTTGGCAGCGGGTTAATGGTGTTAACATTTCCCTGCTCACAACTGGCCCCGGCAGGGCAGAGCCGCCGGCTGAACTTCCCGCTCTGGAGCTCCCGGGAGCTGGGACAGGGCCCAGGAGGGGCATTCCCCAAACCTTGCTCCAGCTGATGCAGCAGGGCTGGGGGAACATTCCCAACCCATGGACCCGGTGGGTTTGGGTTTTCCTGGGCAGCAGCCTGCCCAGGCTCTCCCCTCCTCTGCACCCAAGGACGTCAATGGCGCTCGGCGAGTTCAGCACCATCGCTCTCTGCCAAACCAACACTCCCTGAACTTGCCAGGCAGGCAGGCACAACAAACACACATATAATATATATTATATATCTATATTTTATTAAAGATGCATTATTGACTCTGCAGTGGTGTATTTCACTAGCTGCCTTCTATAATTAAAAACTTTTCTCTCCAATCCCCTTTCCTGCGAGGAGCCTGTTGCCTGAAGATTTAATCCTTCATTACCAGTTAAAACAAAATCACCAATTAGGCACATGAACACGTCTGTATTAATCTCATTAAGGTGATGGCACCAAATAAATTGGAACTATTTTTGTGCTTTTACTGTGTTCCTATGGCTTTATCAGGCCCTGTGGTCATATACAAAGACCTTGCAGCTCAGTCATTTAGAGTCATTCGGTTGTGGACTAAATGTGGCATTACCATCTATGGCTGAAAATTGCTTTCAGCTTTTAAACTGCACTGACTAGTCTGTAGTTAATCTTAGATCATTCACTTGCAAAATTAAATGAGCCAGAACGATGGTCGTCTTTTTTTTTCTTTCTTTTTTTTTTTTTTTGTAAAATAATACATCACAAAACACTTATTTGCCCTGCCCAAAAGAGAGATCAAATTCATTTAAAATCCCATAAACCAGAGTTGTGAATTTTTAATTTTATTTAGGAGCACAGGAATAGAGGGGGAGCTATCTTTGCACAGCACATCACGGCTATAAATTTACATACAGAACATAGTTTGATGCCTAACCAACCTTTATTCTACCTTTGATGCATACTCCTCCTTCAGTAGGCATCACGTGAGACACCTTATTAATGCAAATGTAAGAAGGATTGTTTGGGATCTCTGATGTAATTAGCCATAAACCACGTTTAAAAGGAAAGGGGGAAAAAAAAGCACTTCCTTTGTCACCACGGCTGAGCACAGAGGTGCACGTGGAGATGGAGATCACAGAATCAAAGCTGCAAAAGACCTTTAATGACACCCAGTCCAAGCCAGGGATGCTCCAAAAAGAGCCGCAGCCACGAACCCGTGGCAGGGCCCTCATCCCCGGCCTCCTGCTTTCCCCGAGCCCGGATTATCCCTCTGGCTCTATCAGTATTCCACCAGAAAAAAACAAAAGTCAAGCACAGCCTGCTTAGTTCTTAACTTCCCAAACAGCACAAGTCAGGAAACAATTAATTCCTGATCCTGCCGCCGGTGAAACCAATGACAATTTTGCACTTTGAATTAATAGTCAGGCCACCTTCTCCAAGTTCCCCTCAGAGTCTGATTTTGCCCTGCTGGACCACCACGGCTGCTGCTTCCACTTGGCACTGTTATTATTGTAATTATTATTATTATTATTCCTGTGCTGCAAATAACAGCCGGCCATAAGGACGAGGCTGGCAGAGGCTCTGAGCTGGCACAGCTGCCGGGGTGGGCTGGAGAAGGGGATGAAGGTTCCCAGGGTGGCTCCCCCAGCTCTGGGGTGACCCGGTGGGGATCGGGGTGAGGGTCCTCCGTCACTGCCGGACAGGGGCAGCCCCGGGCTCTGGGCAGAGAGAGGCACGGAATAATTAAATAAATAAGGCAGAGCCGAGCAGGCAGCTCGGGAACGGCCGGCACCGAGAGGCAGGGGGGGGGGGGGGGCG
>NW_005054523.1:113346-114045 GCF_000277835.1 Geospiza fortis
CTCCGCCCGTGGCAGCGGCAGAGCAGCCCCGCGCTGCCGATCAGCGAGCCTCGCCCGGCACAGAGCCATCGGGAAACAAATATTAAGAATATATCTCTCAGTAATTTGTAATAGTGATGCCCGCCCCCGCCACCCTCCACGCCAAGAAATCAAAGTTTACTCCAATCACGCTCTCGCAGGAAGGATATCTAGAAATGATAAATTTTTATACGCATGGAAAAATATTCTAAGATAAAGGTGCTATTCTCATAAAAATATATTTAGCTGGTAGTTTTTACTCTTCAGAAGAAAATCTACATATTTTGTTTATTCTGGAAAATATTCTTTTTTTTTTTAATAGCCTGAACCAAATAATTTCTCATTTTTACAGGCTTCACTTCACTTTTCTCAGAGTGAATAAATTGCAACTTATTTCCATGAAATTCACAGATGACACAGATCTTTATTTTGCATAAAGGCATAGAGAAGTGTCTAATATCTTCAATATTCATCCGCTAAGTGGACATTTGCATTGGGTTAGCAGGGAGAAGGAGCCCCGGCCCTCCCGCGGTGACAGCTGTACGGAGGGATGACATCTGACAGCTGTGACAGTGCTGACGGGAGGCTGGGATGGCTCCCGCATCCCTGATCCAATTACGGCACACATCCCTCTGACAGGGCCGGCAGCCGCTCCCGCCCGGGAGGACAGTATTGATCTCT
>NW_005054523.1:114163-120534 GCF_000277835.1 Geospiza fortis
GTAATGCCAAAGCCCAAAGCACACAGCGACCCCGGGATGCTCTGCTCTGCTCCTCCCTCCAGCACCACACGAGGTACAGAGCCTGGGCCTCATCATCCTCATCCTCATCCTCATCATCATCCCACAGCACAGCCCAAACTCTTCCTCAAACATGAAGTGACACCAGGTGTGACCGTGTTCACAGGGGTCTCAGGTTGAGGGAAGAGACAAGGATCTGACTCCATGTTTCAGAAAGCTGATTTACTATTTTATGATATATATTACATTAACTCTATACTAAAATAATAGAAGAAAAGGTTTCATCTCAGAAGGCTAGCTAAGCTAAGAATAGAATCAGAAAGAATTATAGCAAAGGCTGCTGTCCCAGACTCTCTGTCTGAGCCAGCTGGGCTGTGATTGGCCATTAATTACAAACATCCAGCATGGGCCAATCACAGATCCACCTGTTGCATCCCACAGCAGCAGATAACCATTGGTTACATTTTGTTCCTGAGGCCTCTCAGCTTCTCAGGAGGAAAAAATCCTAAGGAAAGGATTTTCAGGAAAAGATGTCTGCGACACCCAGGAGCAAAGCTGCCCCCAGCGCCATGGCACATGGGCCAGCAGCCCCTCACACCTTGCATTTGGCTGAGAGTTTACACCACACTGTCAATAAAAACTACCGAGTTTTTGGGCTTGTCATGCTGTTTACAAGTTTCTGTAAGATCTCCAATAGTTCAAAGCAGAATTCTTTTTAAAGAGCCCTATCATGCCGCTGCTTTCTCCACAGAGTGCTCCCAAACGTCTGTTGCAGCACCCTCACAGATCCCAGACCAAGCAGAGGGGGGATTTCAATCTGCTCCCGAGATCAGGCTGAGAAGAGCAGAGCAGAGGAGGCCCGGGAGCGTGTGGACACTTCAAAGCATTTTGACAACAACAAGCAAGAGCAGAAGAGCTGGGGCTGCACTGCCAGGGTGAGGGGAGGCACAAACCCCACCACAACAGGACAGGCTGCAATTCCTCAGAAGCATCAGAAAACCACAAAATGAAGCCCTTCTCTTCCAAGAAGCCCCTCACACGTGGGCACCCTCCCTGCCCTGCTGTTCTATCTCAGTCTGCTGGGGCACAGGCCGTGCCAGCCTCACAGGGTGAGCTCAGCATTGCCACTGCTCCCTCCAACTTCTGTCTGGCCAGGCTGCTCAGCAGCAGCCCCACGCTGCCAGCTAGATGTCATTATAAACAAAGTTATTGATTACCTCCCTCCAGCTGGATTGGAACCTGCAGACAAACTGTGACTTGCTCCCGTGCTGTAATTTTATTGATCAGAGCAATCCAGCTGCCAGTGCTTTCTGGAGAGTAAAAAATAATAATAATAAAAAAAATCCCAGCCTGGCTACGTGTTCCCTTTGCCTGCACATGAAACAAAACACAATTTTTAAGGCTGAAAGACAATTTAAATTTTTTTTTCCCTTCTTCCAAAATCCTATGATAATAAAATAAGTATTTCCTATCTTTCAAAAAAGAATTCCAGTCTGGCAGCTTTGGGATGAGACTGCAACCATATCCTACCACACTGGGTCCAAATTCCCCCATGGGCTGTGGCCCACGTTTCATTAAAAAAAAAAAATTATCAGCTCTATTTCATTAAGTTCAGGGCTCCCTGGAAAGCAAGGTGTGCATTCATACTCTTTGGTCACTGCTGCAAATCCAAACATTTGGTTACAGTTACTCAAATGCCAATTTGATTATGGTCACTCAAGTGCCAGCGTTGCTTCATGAAAGTTTTAGGGTCCATGCCCCAGCCAGGTTTTCTATGGAATTTTGTGAGGTTCGAGCCAGAGGGGTCGGGCTCTGCTCCCAGGGAACAGGGACAGGAGCAGAGGGAACGGCCTCAGGCTGGCCCAGGGCAGCTCAGGGTGGGCAAAGCAGGAATTTCCCCATGGAAAGGGGGCTCAGGCATTGGAACTGCCCAGCTTTGGAGCGCCCATCCCTGGAGGTGTCCCAGGAATGAAACCCACGGCTCCCCTGCAGTGAAGATGCCCAAGGTGAGCCCAAGTCTGAGCCCACCTTCCCCTGGCTGTCCTGACCAGCATCACCCCCTCCCCTCGCCACAAACATCACCCTCCCTCAGGAACTCAGCAGCACAGACACAAAGCTGCCCACAAATTCACGGAACAAAGTTTTTCTGAGAGTAAAACCTCCCTGCCAGAGCTCATTTACTCCCGACGGCGACACTCACTGCCAGGACAAACACCTGAGAAATGCACAAACGGAGGGGACGTGGAAAACTCTGCTCTGTGCTCATCAGGAAGGATGGCAAAATGTGCAGGCAGGAATTTGAAAAGCAAATGGCTTCAAATGTGTTTGGAAATGCAGTCCACACCTCGCAGGAGAAGCAGTCAGAGCTTCTTCTTCTTCTTGTTTGGGTTTTGGTGGGTGGTTTTTATTTTTTCTGACACAGTTTGACTCAAAACAAAACTATTTCAAGGCAGAAATTGCTGCTTTAGCAGCCTCCCAGAAGGAGTGGGATCTGAGTTCTGCTCGTCACCAGTGCTGAGCAGAGCTGCTGGAATATCACATGCCATGGTAAAAAACCCTCTAGAGTTTCCTTTGGTATTTTCTTAAATAAAACCAGGAATTAAGCTTTACACCTGAGTTACTGGAGTGTTGCCTAAGGTAGAAGTGCCACACATTCAATCCTGGGGCTGAGAACAGAGATCCCAATCTGTGCAGAAATTAGGGAGAGCACAGAGGCCAAACCCTGACTGCAGAAATCAATAGAACCACTGCACTGAACATTTAGCCCTGAATGGCACCTTTGATTAGAATTTACTGATTGCTGGAGGTCTCTTAGGCAGGGAAGTGCCAGGGAAGCCCCTCAGGTGACACCACAGCAGCAGGTGTGGGTGTTATGCTCCAGATCCATGATCCATACCCTGACTGCCAGCACACTGCCTCTGCTACTCTTCATCTTCAGAGCAAAAGCCGAATAATTCCATTTAAAACCATTAAGAGCAGCAGCAATGGTTACAGGTGGGCTCGCTGAGGAAGAGGGGGGAGAAGCATCTCCAGGAACACAGTGGAGGTTTCAGTGTACCTCATTAATTCGGCCTGGGTTGCAGATACTCTTTGATTGTGATACTCTTTAATGGCAATTCTTAATTGTTGACATTAAAAAATCTGCTGAGCTGAGCAGCAAGCCCAAGGCTGGCTCCGGCACAGCCGCTCCTTCCCCTGCTCAGAAACCGAGCAGAGCGGGCATGGTGGCTTTAATCGCCTCCCTCCAGAAGCAGAGTTCAGTCCCAGGTGCCAGCAGAAAGGTTAGGGGTGTAAATCTTGCCAAAGAGGCAGCTCAGGAATTCCAGGGCACGCGGGCAGCTCAGCTCTGGGGCACGGGGGAAATGCAGAGAGGAAGAGGAGTCCTCTCCTGGAGGGGAAGAGGCTGACACAGACTGGCTGCTGGCAGCACCTGGATCCCACTGGAATTCCCATTCCATTCCATTCCATTCCTGGGCTCTGGAAACTCAGCCCAGCACTCCGAGCACCTCGGGAGGAGCCCAGCTGCAGCAGAACCCCCCTGCCCTGGCCCAGAGCAGCTCAGGGTGGGCACAGCAGGGAGAGGAACGGCCTCAGGCTGGGCCAGGGCAGGCTCAGGTTGGACATCAGAGGAATTTCCCCATGGAAAGGGGGCTCAGGGATTGGAGCTGCCCAGGGAGGTTTGCAGTGCCCATCCCTGGAGGTGTCCCAGGAATTCTGGAGGTGGCACTCGGGGCTCTGGGCTGGGGACAAGGTGGGCATTGTGCACGGGAGATTTGCCCTTAAAAGCTTTTCCAGCCTTAGGGATCCTGGAATTCTGGGCTGGGCTGTCCCACAGCAGCGTGGAAAAGCCAAGACAGCTCCCAGGGCAGGTCCAGCTGTGCCTGCCGCATTCAGGAGCTGCTCAGTTAAAGTTCCACCCACAACATTACCCTGGGCTTGAAAAATTGGAAGTTATAAACCAGTTCAGATCATGCTGTATAAATACCTTGGGTCTGAATTAATCTGCAAAGTTTGTTAGAAATGAAGGTCAGGACTCGAATTGGCAGCAATTAGAATAATTGATATTTTCATGGTATCAGCCTCCTGTTCCTGATTATCAACTTCCATGGTGCTGACACCTCAAAAGTTGGCCCTTCTGACCCTGCTTGGGTTCAGCTGTGGTTCTGTAATGTTGGGAATATGTTTCTGCATTACTTTTTGCAAGTCAGAGAAAATTTGTTCGAGAAAACATCACGGAGAGAAAATATATATGCAGAAATATATATTTTTACATATTTTAATTGAATATTGTGGCCAAGTAAAATACTGATTGGGATTCTGCCTTCTCCAACCTTTGCCTCAACACCTAATGCAATTTATTAATGGTGTTCTGACCTGTGGAGGAACTAACTGGGAGATCAACTTCCAGCACAAACTTCTGGGAATGAGCTTGCCAGCATTGAGCTTTTATTGAAAGCAAGGCCAGAGGGCTGAGCTGGCAGTGGGAGGCCTGGGAAGAAGGACCATTCCCTGAGATCCCTTCAGATGGGAAGTTAGGGTGGTCAGAGGGGAAAACCCAAGAAATCCTTGGTTAAAGACATCCTTTGATACTTGTGCCAGCACAGAAAATATATATCCCTAATCACTACTGCCAAATGTGCCATCCCTCCGCAGATCCAAGGCACTGAACACGAGAACTCACAGAGATCCCCAGGAACAAAGGGAACAGGGATGGGCAGAGCATCACCTCAGGCATTCACACACACAGGAGCCAATTCCCTCCTGTTCCCCCCCAAATAACTGCAGACACCACAGAACTCCAGAACAGTTCAGGCTGGAAGGGATCTCTGGAGATCACCCGGTCCAGCCCCCAAATTAGGCTGAAATCAGGACTGGAGAATGGACTGAAAACCCAAAAACGCCGCCTAATTTTAGTTCAGCTCAGCAGAATGGTGGGTAACAAATCCTGGCCCAGTCTGGTGGATAACAAAACCCATCCCAGTCCTTCCATGGTTTAGGAGCCTCCCTGTCTCCCCAGGATGGTGGATTTGCTCCTGTGGGGAGGCGTTTCCTCCATTCTGCAATCTCTAATCCCTCTCTGAGCAGCTCAGCCCCCCAAATTAAACAGAGCCTGGGTCCCATGACTGCAGCCCCAAAAATCCTCCTGGGCAGAGTTAGAAATGAAGGTCGGGAATGCAGGGCCAAAGGCACCTCAGTGGATCCCAGATCAGGACAACCCTTTCCCCTCAGGGGGAACTGCAGGTGTGTGGTTTCTTCTTCTCCTGTAGCCAAAAATTACCCAAATTTAAAACACACAGGAGGGGAAAAACCAAAACACAGCCACAGAGGAAGTGGGGATTTTCCACCCTCTGGATGAACAGTAAAATGATGGAATGGTATAACCTTATTTTTTTCTTGCTAATACACCTCAACTCTGACCTTCCTGAAAACCAGGACCTCCTGGGTAATATGGTAATTTAATGTGAGTGCTTATATGCTGATTTCTATGGAGTGGGCTGGCTTGGTGAAATACGACGTGGTTTACTTTTAAATAGAGCTCAGCTGAGACCTCAAAGGGAACTGCAAACAGGCTTCCAATGGAGAGAGATAAATGCCTAATTTACTGTCCCACTTAATCCAGAGCTTTTTCCTTAAGTCATTATCTCCCATCCCTCATTATTGTGGCAGCACAGCCATGAAAGACACGTGCAGTGAGACCATGATTGGAGCACTTCTGTTTACAGTGGCCACAATTTATCATTAAAACAACTGCAAAGCTGAGCCACGATGGGAAATATTAAAAATAAATAGGATAAAGCCTGGAAGTGCCTGTTCCAGCTCAGAGGTGCCTTTACCTGGAGAGCACCACACACACCTGCAGCTGGGAAATCTCTGCTGCCCAGAGCATCAGTCATACAGGAATGTGGGTTATGGAGAAGACAAGAGCATCAAACACTTCAACATCCTCTTCTTCTGGTTGTATTTTTGGTATTCTAAGCAAGCAAAGCAACAGCCCCATTCCCTAAGAAGCTCTTGGGATGGTGCCACCCTCAGGAGACACCTCCCGTGAGGAGCTCAGGGAGCTGCTGCCCAAGCCAGGCCCACAGCTGGGCTTCAGCAGCCTGAACCCAAATCCCAGAGTTCCACAATTCTTTATGCTGGAAAATCCATCCAGGATGGTAAAATCCCAGCTGTGTCTACTGTCCCCAGCCCAGAGCCCCGAGTGCCACCTCCAGAATTCCTGGGACACCTCCAGGGATGGGCACTGCAAACCTCCCTGGGCAGCTCCAGTCCCTGAGCCCCCTTTCCATGGGGAAATGCCTGCTGTGCCCACCCTGAGCTGCCCTGGGCCAGCCTGAGGCCGTTCCCTCTGC
>NW_005054523.1:120581-126254 GCF_000277835.1 Geospiza fortis
GGATTCTCCATTCCCTGCCCGGCTCCCTCAGGGATTCTCCATTCCCTGCCCGGCTCCCTCAGGGATTCTCCATTCCCTGCCCGGCTCCCTCAGGGATTCTCCATTCCCTGCCCGGCTCCCTCAGGGATTCTCCATTCCCTGCCCGGCTCCCTCAGGGATTCTCCATTCCCTGCCCGGCTCCCTCAGGGATTCTCCATTCCCTGCCCGGCTCCCTCAGGGATTCTCCATTCCCTGCCCGGCTCCCTCAGGGATTCTCCATTCCCTGCCCGGCTCCCTCAGGGATTCTCCATTCCCTGCCCGGCTCCCTCAGGGATTCTCCATTCCCTGCCCGGCTCCCTCAGGGATTCTCCAGCCCCTGCCCAGCTCTGTTCCCTTCCCCGGACATGCTCCAGCCCCTCAGGTCTCTCCCACCATGATGGCCCAGAGCTGTCCCCAGCCCTGGAGGTGCCCCAGCAGTGCCAGCACAGAGGGACTGTCACTTCCAAGGGCACTGGAGCCTCTGGCGACAATGAGATGAGGCTGCATTAAAACCCCTGAGGCCATTGGGGCTTCTCTGTCTTCCCACTGCCCCTCTTACTTGGCACTAAAGGGAAGCCCAGAGGAGGAGCTCACATGTCCCAACATTCCAGGTGTGCACATAAATTAAAATAATCTCAAATAAAAAATATTTTAAAGTAACTGTAAGTTTGGATCAGCTCAGGGCCCCAGTAGCTGTGATGTGGCCTTTCCATTTGGGATTCACTGGGGACAAGGACATTTCAGTGCAGCCTCTCCCTCCCTGCAGCACCACCCGGCCCCACAGATCTTCCCTCAACACAACTTCATTTACACCCCAGAAATTCCATCGCTTCACATGTCTCAAATGAGAGAAAAAAAAAGCACAGCTCTGTTTCCAAATGGCTTTTCAAGATGTCAGGGTTGGAACCCTGGGAAATGTCTGGGAGTGCCCCCACGCTGCAGGAGGAGCTCTCTGGGATCACCTTCCCACCCGCACACAAACAACAGCCCTGCTCTGAAATGGCACAGCCTCAACATGCAAATGAGCCAGTTAATTTCTCGCAAATTCCCCATTAATTATGACTCTTTATCAGTTTCACTGTTCGTGTCAGATGTACGGTTCCAGGGCTACTCCTTGGCGCAGATGTTGCGAGAGAAGAGGAGTGTAAATATTTATGGGTTACAAAAGGAGAGACTTTGGAGTTTGAAGATCTCTCCCCATGCTTCTCTCACGCTGCCTCACCCCATCTTTCTCTGGGGGCTTGTTTTGGAGAGAGACAAATGCTTTATATGCACATGTATCAACTGCCACTTGCAAATTCAGCTTCTCCAGCTCAAAATATCAAATATTTAACACATGCACAGCTAGAACAGAAAATATTGTTTTCCAGAAAGAGTTTTGCTCTTTATTTCCTGCGAGTCTGGCATTTCATTCGCTCCTCTCCTGCTTCTTGCACAAGGCAGGCACTTGGCACCTTTCAAAGCCAGGCCCAAAATGCCTGAGCTGAGAGAACGGAACTGAAGGTGTCCAAGTGGGGCTCTGCCTTGGCAGCCCTGGATGGAGAGCTCATGAAATCCTAACCCAGCATGAGGATTCCTCCTCCTGTCACCGGAGAGAGGAAATCCCAGCCTGTGGAGAGATGTGGGTGAAATTCCTGCCTGGGAGGGTGGAGAGGGCCTGGGATGGAGTTCCCAGAGCAGCTGTGGCTGTTCCTGGATCCCAGGTTAGGCTGGACACTGGGGCTGGGAGCACCTGGGACAGTGGGAGGTGTCCCTGCCATGGGCTTTAGGGTCCCTTCCAACCCAAACCATTCCATGATCCCTCATGACAAACCACCCCTCCAGAGAACCACCCCTTCAGAAAAGTTCTGAAGTTATGTAACAACAACAGCAACAAAAATGTACTGAAGTACTTTAGTTCTAGCAAATATTTCAACTCCAAGAAACAGAGAAATCACACCCAAGCATTTTATTTTAGCTCCTACTCTGTCTCGCTTCTCTTAGGTTTTTTCACTGATTTGGGGGGCGGGGGTGGAACAACAACAAAAACATTCACCAACTGACTTTGCTCCTTGGCATAACTGTGGTAGCTTTTTTAAATAACAAATTTCTAATGAATACAAGAAAATCATTAAGTCTCCTGAAGTTAAAGCTAAAATTTAAATTCAACTTAAAATTAAAATCCTAGACTTCAGCTTTTGTCAAAACAGTGTATGAAAGGTATCAAAGAACAGAGTGCAGAAACTGCATCCAAGCCTCTCTCTCCTGCCCCACCTCCTGTTGGAAAGCTCAAATATTTAAATTGGGTGAGTTAATCTCTAAGACATCACAGCAGGAAAATGCAGTTACCCTTTTTTCCTTTGAGAGAGAGGGAAAACCTGCAATCCAAGAGCACTGGAGCTGCTTCCAGTGTGCCAGAGCAAGCACAGACCAGGTCTGTGGGCACAGAGCAGGGCAGCAGCTCCACCACTCCTTGTGTTCATTATTGCAGGGGTTTGAAGGTACAAAATTTGCAATGTTTGCAACTTGGTGGCCTTCAGCTGCCAGCCCTACAGCAAGAGGAGGGAAGGATGAGAGAGAAAGGGCAGGCAGTGGAGGGGTCTGTGACATTTGCATTAATTAGAGCACACCTCCAGAGCTCCTGGGCACCTGCAAAGCTGCAGAGGCTCTCACTAAAACCTCCCCCAGCACCCAGCACAGGGCTGACACAAACCCATTCATTTAGACAGAACTTTAAAACCCTTCCAGGTTTCCCAGCAAAGCTCCCTGCAGGCCAAATCTGGGGAGCCTGAGCATCAGGACATGGCACAACTTCCCAAGTTCAGGGATTTGCCCCTCCTGGGGTGATCACTGGACACCACCAAGGCCACACCACGAGCAACAAGTGCCAGGGCTCCCTCCAAAGCTCCAGAGCTCTTGCTCAGGATTCATTCCCCCCTTTCCTGAGGCTCCTGCTGAGCTGGGCAGTGATTAAATGAATAAATATCCGGCCACGGGTAGCAATGACCTATCCTGGGGGACAAGGGCCATTATTCACCCGGCATAATGCACCTCCAGCAACGCCACGGAATTAATCAGAGCCCTGCAAAACCTGACACCTGAGCAGAGATTAAAAGAATTGGGGTTGTTTATCCTAAAAAAAGAGCACTTAGGGGAGGACACGATAACCATTTTCAAGTGTGGCGACAGCTGTGGCGAAGACGGAAGGAAAATCAGTTTTTTATGTATATGGATACATAAAAGAAATCAGTTTTTTATGTATATGGATATGGTGGATTGGGGGGGGAGGAAGGAAGGGATTTAAATTGCCACGAGGGAGATGAAGAAGGAAAAAAAAAAAACCCAACATGGGAGAGTGAAGCACTGGATGAAGTTCGTTGGGAATTTCTAGGAGTGGGGAGTGGGGCATGGCCAGCCCATCAGCAGGAGCTGGGCTGGAACGTGGCCCCCACGACATCCCCTGGTGCTTTTCCAGCCGGGTTTTCCTGTGAGCCACACAGAAGCTCACTCTATTGGAGAGGAGTAGAATGTCTTGCTAATTGAATGTCAAAGCAATTAAAGTGGGTATAGACTTCTCTCAACATTATCTTGACTTGATAAAATAAAGTTGTTTTGACAACGCTCACTGACAATTCCTGATTTTCAAGCGCAGCGATTTTTCTCCAGGCAAGACACGGAAAATGCTGAGACTTTGGAGTGAATCTTCCAAAGAGATGCAGAACCATTATGCTCAGAATAAGCCTATTAGACAGAACTAATGGGCGATTTTCAAGGCATTGCCATGATCAGAGCCACCTGTACCTGCAGCTCCTTTCCCTCCCACCTCCCCACTAACTGCACACGAACACTCCCGATGCTCTTTAACAGCTTTGCCTTTCTGACACACTCAAGGAGTTCAAGGTCCAGCCCTCAGATGACCCCTATGGCCCCGAATCCAGCAGCTCAAACCTGTCTTCAGTTGTTTGTGTTTCACAGTCACTCATATTTTAACCAATATGCATAAACAGAAATAAAAAAAACCCAATAAATTTAATTTTGTCTCTACTTCTTGCATTTGCTCCTCTCCAGACCCATTCCAGCTCTCCCCCTCATCCAGGTGCCCTGGCTCATGCTTTGCGAGGGAGCTCAGAAAAGCTGGCCTCGCTCAGGGAAAACTCCAGCAATGCCATGCAAAAAGACAAGAAACTTGTGGTCAAACTACTCTGTCTCATCGAGGAAAATGAGGAATTCCTTGTGGACCCCACAGCAGCTCAGCTTCATTCCCACTGAGATCAGCGACCAGGAGTAGGTACATAAGCCTTGAGGCTCACCTCCAGCAATTCTCCTCCAAAATTGGGTGCAGGGAATTCCTGGGCCTTGGTACCAACCCTCATTTCATCAGCAAACTTGCTCAGCTGCCCTTTGAGCCATGGGAAACTCCCGATTCCAAGGAGGTACAGCTTGGAATCAGACCCATTTGGGTTGGAAAATACCCCTAAAAGAACTGAAAGCAAGCACTGCCCAGGCCACCAGGATGACTGGTAACTCACCCTGTAACAAAAGGTGTTTATAACCCCAAAACTTGTCCTCCCAAAGGCAGAAGTCCGAGGAAAGGTTTTTCTAATAGGTACCAGTTTGTCTGACACGAGATGAGAAGTGTTTGCAAAGTTACTCATGAAGAGTAATTGGGCAGTTGCGTTAAGCAGGGGCATTTATGAATTCTGTGAGCAATCTTTGACCTTTGCAAATTCTATTTCCAGAGCTCTGGGCTCACACCTTTCCCCAGCATGGCCTGGGCAAGAGGAAAAATAAATGCTTGTATTTATTGTCCTGTTCTTTGCTGCCATTTGCATAAGTGCCCTGGTAAAGGCAGGTGGCTCTTTCCCAACACCTGCACCTGCAGGGCCGAGCCAGGGAACTGGGGCTGCTCCAGCCCTGGCACAGTGGGAGGTGGCCCTGCCATGGCAGGGGTGGCACTGGTGGCATTTAAGGTCCCTTCCAACAAAAGCCACTCAGGAACTGCCAAAAAAAACTCATCCAGGACGTTATTGCGTTCCTGCCATGCTCTTCCTCAGGCCCCCATCACAACCTAAAAATGAGTCACAGTGATAAAATACTGCACCACAGTGTAATTTGTGTCACTTGGTGCCACTGAAAACACCAGGGACACTCACTCAGCTGGAAAACACAGATAAACGTTGCGAGGATATGGGACTGAGGGGAGGAAAGGGGAGAATGAGGAAAGGAGAACAGGGAACCATCCTCAGCTCTGCAGCTGGGGGCTGTGAGCATCACCAGTGCCACTCACACAACCCTGAACATCTGGCAAAGAAAAAACCCGACTACATTTGGAAAATATGCTTAGAAACCCAATATTTTATCATTTTTTAAGTGAGAGGCCACACATGGTCACTCACAGGCTTTCTGCTCCTGTGCCTTGGACCAGATATTGCTAAATACAACCCAAGATAAAAAAGAAAAAAAAAACCAAAACAAAACAAACAAAAAAACCCCAAAAAACCCTGATGAACAAAAACTCCTCATAAATCAACCCCCAGAAAGGCCCAGCCCAAGTGTAGCTTCAATGTCCTTGAAACCAAACCAAGGCAGGGGTTTGCCAGTTCCTCTCTCTGATACGCACAGAGATAACACCAACTGCACACCACAAGTTTCAGAGACACCACTGCAGCACAAACC
>NW_005054523.1:126359-134996 GCF_000277835.1 Geospiza fortis
CTGTGCCCAGCCCAGTGTGGCCTCCCAGACCCCTCTGCCTCGCCCAGTTTGCACCAGTTCCTCTGTTTTCCCCCCTTTCTCTCTCCTGGGACACTGTGGCCCCTGGGATTCCTGCCAGCAGTGGGTGAGCTGCTGCTGGAGCCACTCAGCCTGGGGCTGTGCTGCCTGCCTGAGTCCAAAACACCCCCAGACATTCACAGCACCATGCCCCAGGGGCTTTGCAGCACTGTGGGTCTGTCTGACACAGTGTGGAGCTAACAATTCAAGGGCAATTCATTAAAAATAAACTAAAATTTAAAACAGCACCCAAGATAGAGTTTTTCCCTGATCCTGTTTTCCCAGGATTGCCTGTTTTTCATTTATTAGCCCCCCAAAGTGGCACTGGTGAGGACCCTGTCCCTGCCCATGGATGGGGTGGGAATAAAAGCCCTTTAGGGACCCCTCCACCCCAGGCATTCTGTGTTTCCATGATCCCACAGACACCCCAAACCAAGGTTATTCCTGGCTCCATCCAGCCCCTCCAGGACTCTGCTGTGCCCCACTGTGTGATGGTGCTCACAGGGGTCCCAGGATGAGGGAAGAGACGAGGATCTGACTCCATGGTTCAGAAGGCTGATTGATTATTTTATGATATATATTACATTAAAACTATACTAAAAGAATAGAAGAAAATGTTTCGTCAGAAGGCTCGCTAAGAATAGAATCAGAAAGAATGATAACAAAGCTTCTGTCTCGAACACAGACTCTGAGCCAGCTGGACTATGATTGGCCATTAATTAGAAACAACCACTTGAGACCAATCACAGATGCACCTGTTGCATCCCACAGCAGCAGATAATCATTGTTTACATTTTATTCTTGAGGCCTCTCAGCTTCTCAGGAGGAAAAATCCTAAGGAAAGGATTGTTCATAAAAGATGTCTGCGACACCACTGAACCCCAGCTGTTTCCCCTCTGTGTGCCCCAGACCTCCCCAGTTCTGGGGCGTTCCACAGCCCCCCTTTGCCCAGGCAGGGCAGCAGAGAAGCTGAATCCCTGCACCTTCAGTGTCTCCAGGCTGCAGCCATCCCCCAGCAGGGCTGGCTGTGCAGTCCCACAAATCCAGAGTGGCTGCACTGATATTAAAGGGGCTGGGCTGGACTTAGACCAGAGCAAACGAGAGCACAGCCTGACCTTTTCTCGCCTTCCTTTCACACCTCCTAATGGTTTTTTTATTAGAAAAGATAAAATATTTGTAAAACCAAGGAAATCCCTCAAATACCATGTAAATTCCCCTTCTAATTTTCCCAGATTCATTTTGAGCTTCCTTTAAAAAAAACCCAAAAGTAAACTGCAAAGAGAAACTTCCAGCACCTTCCCCCTCAGTCTCTACTTTTCTGCGGCCTTCCCAAAATGTCCCATTTGGGGATCTGGGATGGGGATCCTGCTTAGGAATCATCCTTGTGTCCCAGCCAAGCCCTTCCCTTCCCACCTGAGCATTTCCTGTGGCAGCATGTGGATTCCTTTTGGTCACAGCTTCCCAGGATATTCAGGTAAAGAAAATACCCTGTGTTTGTCTATTTCCTCTGTCCCCAGCTCTGTATTTTAACCCCCTCCTTTCCCAAAGCTCCCAGGGCTTCTTGCTTGGCATTTGCTTTTCCATGTCCTTAGAAGAGCACTAAGTGGATTAATATTTCAGATTCATTGTGTCATTTAAAGTTATTAACAAGCCCAGCTCCTCTGAAATGAGTCAAAGCTAATGATAAAAAATACTTCTATTCTCTGCCTCAAACAAAGTCCTTCTGCTGGAATCAAAAAGTCCCACTTTCATTTGTGTCATTTTTTTAAGGCCAGTAATCACAGCAGAGCAGCATTTCTAACTTTTGAGTCATCAGCAGCACAAATAAAGCTTTCACAAATTGCAATAATTTCTCATCAAGGCTTCCCTACAGAGAAAAAACCACAAATTAACACAGTGTCACGTATCAGAAATCTAACACTGCTACAGAACATTTTGGGGAATAAAAGAAATTGTGGAAAACAAAGCAGATCATCTGACAGAAAGAGGAGAGTGAAATGGAGCCACAATTCTGCAGCAGCTCCAGGCACTCCTGGAATCCTGCTGGAGCAGAATAAACCTCCTCCATTCACAGGCTGCCAGCTTTTCCATGGAAAAAACCCTGGTAAAAGCTGCTCCTGTGTAGGGAGCTCCAAATTTGTTCCTTCCTGAGTTTGAGGGAAAACTCTTCTCATTCTGCAGAGGCAAAGAAGAAATTGGAGCCTCCTGTTTTGCACTACAAGTGTTTCTACACTTCCTCATTTTTACCTCCTCCTAAAAACCTGTGTCCAGCCAGGATTATAGGGCAGAGAGTGAGTGGGCTTTATTCAGTATTACATTTTCTATGGGATATGTGATTGGGAGTTTGTCAGATTTGAGTCTCACTGAGTGAGGAGCTCAGAATTTGTGGACCAGGACGATTCTGTATTTCATTGGATCTCAAATGGCTCTTCATCCATCACAGACCCTCTTCCACCCCAGAGGAACAATTCAGGGGAATTGGTAGCAGCAATCCCCACGGGAGGCACACAGACCAGTTAAAAACACTTTGCTGCCCCCACAGGCACAGGGCTGGGGCCATCCCAAGGGAAGCAGAGGTGCCAAGGTCCCGCGCTGTTATCCCAGGATTTAGGAACTGGATTCACCCTGATGGCAGCAAAATCTCAAGAGACAAAAGCAAGGCCACCCTCTCCTGAGCTGGGCTGCAGCTCACCCCTCAAATAAATCCTGCTCTGGGAGGAGGCTCTGGAACAGCCTGGGAATTCTCCAGTTCCAGGGCTGCACTCCCCTTTCAAAGGGATCAGCAAGAATGAAGGGGGAAAATAGATTTTCACCTCCTCAGAAGTGAAACCTCTTCCTTAAAACGTCAATTCCTCTGGAATTGTCATTGCAGAAGAGAAACCCAGGTTGGTTTCCACCCATTTTGTGCCCCAGCGAGCCTGGAACCCAACACAGCTGGGCTGCTCCTTTATTTTACTGCCACAACGAGGGATGCACACAGGAAGGTGTCTTCTCTGCTCACCAACCAGGGGGCAATCCAGAAATGCACAGGAGGGAAAGAATTCCTCCCTGTGACTGTGTGGATGTCCCTGGGGTGCCTGCTCTCCCCCTAGACCGGTAATTAGCAGTTCCAGCTGCAAGTCCCTGGGAAATGCTCCCATTTGTCACTGAGTGCCAAACCCCTGCCAGGGAGAAAAACCCCCAGAAAATCTTCACAAGTGGATCCAGATAAATTCCTTTGGGTTTACTCCCCATTTGGTGATGCAAAATGGTGATAGAAAAAGTCAACATGGCTTAGTTTTATTTGATTCTAGAGCTACTTTTTCACTGTGCACAGAAGGAAAACTAAAATTTAAAAAGTTGAGTATAAAATTATAAAATGAAAAGGAAATTGCCTCCAAAAGGACAGGGTTTAACCGGAGATTTTCCAGGTGGATTCCAAGTGTGCTTCCAGACCTGCATCCACCTTCTGGCCACCTACTCCCTTTTCTCAGCTGAACACAGCCCCCAAAACAGGAGTTAAGACCCAGAGCGCCACAACTATGCACTAGTGGAACCCCACCAGAGCAGGGGATTTCAACAAATCAGTAAATGAACTAATAATATTGGGGGAAAAATTAATTTTTAAAATTTTAATTAGTTTTAATTAATTTTAATAGAAAAATCTTAATGATAGCATGGCTGTATTTATCCTGATTCATTCAGTACTTTTGAATTCAAAGAGTGGTCAGAAAAACATGGAATTTTAGCAGTGTGAGAAGCAAATGGATTAATAAATTATAAAGAGAAATGGAGAGAAAATCCCCTTTTTGGGCACTTTGAGTGCCTGCTGTCCCCTCAAAGCGTGTGTGGGAATATCCAATTATTTATAGCTGTGCACAGCTAAAGGGGGAAACCCCCCAAACCCCCAGGAAGAAATAAAGTGTCACCATCACATTTTCTGAAAAATCCCCTTGCCCAGGATTCTTCTGGGAAGCTGAGAAGCCTCAGAGAAAATGGAAAACAATATTATCTCATTTGCTTCTCCTGTGTTTTGCTGCTTTGGAATGTGGCTGGAGATTGTTTACCCAACACGTGAATTGTTTTGACTCAATGACCAATCACTGTCAGGCTGTGTCGGGACTCTGGAAGGAGTCATGAGTTTTTCATTATTATCTTTTAGCCTTCTGTAAGTATCCTTTTTCTATTCTTTAGTATAGTTTAGCATAGCATTCTTTAATATCATATTATATAATATCATAAATTAATAAATTAGCCTTCTAAGAACATGGAGTCAGATTCACCTTTCCTTCCAATGGTGGGGACCCCAGAAAATACCACAATAAAGAGCACACACACACAGCATTCCAATCCTCAGGAACATTTCCAGCTTCAGGAAATGCCCCAGCAGGGACCCCAGGCCTGCTCTGAGGCTCAGGGAGGAGGATTCCCCCTCCAGCATGCGGGATGGGTCTGGAATAGTGCTCAGCAGGTCCTGGAGTGACTCCAGCCCTGCGTAGGTCCTGTGCGTGCTCCGCGTCGAGCCACCGCCTGGAAAGGGACATGACAGCCATGGAAAGGGAAAGGGACATGGCCACTGCCAGGAAAGGGACATGGTACCCATGGAAAGGGAAAGGGACACGGCCACTGCCATGGAAAGGGAACATGGTAGCCATGGAAAGGGACATGGCCACCGCCTGGAAAGGGACATGGCAGCCATGGAAAGGGCAAGGGACATGGCCGCCGCCTGGCCATGGAAAGGGAAAGGGACACGACCACCACCAAGAAAGGGACACCGTGCCCACAGAAAGGGACACAGCCATCTCCAGGAAAGAAGGGACACGGCACCCTTAGAAAGAAGGGACACAGTCTCTGCCAGGAAAGGGACATAGCAACCATGGAAAGGGACATGGAGCCCACAGAAAGGACACTGCCATCACCAGGAAAGGGACACAGCAACCATGGAAAGAGACACTGCCATTGCCAGGAAACAGACATGGTCATCACTGCCAGGAACGGGACACGGTGCCCCTGGAGCCACACAAGATGCAGGGGCCACCCTCCCAGCCCCTGCCAGAGCCCCTCGCTGCCCCCAATAACATGGCAGGCAGTAATTACCAGAATTTCATTTTCATTAACTAATAAACCCAGGAAAACAATTTGAGTATCTGAATGTCATTTTTCAAAGGAAAATAAACTGTAAACATTTGAATAACATCACAGCAGGGATAATATACCTAAGGAAACCTATTGAAATATGCTGGAGAATTCCTCCTCTTTCATCACATTAAAACTGCAATTGACTGTAAACCTCCTACCACTCTCCGCTGAGACTTTAATTGTAAAGATTCCTGTTACACATCATATTAGAATTTAGTTAAAATTGTAGAACACATTATTTCCAATCAGACAGCCAACCATCACTCACAAAGATTTTTAAAAAGGTGATTAATAATTCATCTCAGATAAGGAAAAGATCTATATTTATACCATCTTCTCAGCCACCATAAACTACCTGACAATTGTTCAGTAATGATGCCCAGTAAATTCTTTAAAATGGTAATTTGTCATTCTGTCACTTCATTTGTGACCTAAAATTCCTCACTTGAGGCATCATCAAATAAATTAATCACTTTCCAGGATCCATTTCTCTGTTCTGCACGTTATTATGCCCAGGCTCTCTTGTGTTTCTCTTCATTTACATATATTTAATGGCTCAGCAGTGGTTCACTATGGCACATAACGCACACATCTCATTACAGGTGAAATATTCTAACTGCCACTATCACTGGGAAAGAAAATAACTCTCCCAATTTAATTTTCCTGATGTAACAAAACCATGATTCTTCACTATGAAATGTTGATGCCATCCATCAGTCACAATCAATAAAATCATCATGGAAGTACGCCTTCTCCAGCATCATCCCCTCAGCCTGGGATTATTTGAGGGAGGTAATTAAACTCATAATATGTAATGAATGTAAATGAAGAAAAAACCCCCGTGTTCTCCCTCTAACTACGCTTATTTTACTGCTTTGATTTAAAGTATTTTTACATCTCCCAATCTATGAAATACACAAAGCCCTGAAGGAAAGGCATCACAAGTACAGTAAGCATCAATCAATACATATAATGACTAATTAAAAAGGAACATATTTTAACATTAAAAACCCACCAAATGCTGTTATTTATCGATTTTTCATTTAAAATGATGCATTCCCCCTGGTCTAATATATTTGCTGTCTTTCTGAAATATGGATTATAGGACACTCATTTTAGATACTGTTGCTTTGCTAAAAAAAAAAAAAAAAACCAAAAAAAAAAACCCAACAACCAACCCCAAAGTCATTTTGTGTGTCCCTCATCCCCCAGAACCATTTAAAAAGCCCAGACACCAGACATGCAAACTACTCCTGTGCTGGAGAGAAAAACTTAATCATTCCAGTCTCATCTCTGTGCCTGAGCTCATATAAGTCAAGAATGAAAACAGGCACTTAGAAATGATAACTTTGAAAGAAGTCCACAAAAAAAAAAAAAAAGGGTTTAGAGCAATGTTTTGCCATAAAGAGCAAAAAGGCATCATCTCTCTTGTAAATGTTCACACAATCTGGGTTTTATTTAAAAGCACAATGAGTAATGCTCCTGTTGTGATGGGGAATCCAAAAGGTACCAAAAGCCCAAGAGGCTCTCCATCCTGGAGCACAGGGGGTGTGGGGAGGATTTCCCTGAGCACAAGGAATAATCCCTCCCTTCTGCTCCCAATCGTTGCTTCGGGGGTCATTTCAACACCTCACACACAGGGAATGGGATCCCTCACAATTCCCTGACACTGAGCCCAGGGAAAAGGGGAACAGCGGAGAACGTGGGACCTGGCTGGGCCACCAGCCTGCCCTGCCTGAAGGGAACGCTGCTGTTTGTAATGAAGAGCTGTTTTCATTACAACAAACACTGAGCACCTCTGCCCAGCCCCTCAGGGATGGGAGGTTTGCTGATCCAGCTCCAAGGGCAGGGAAGGGGAACTGCAGGTCTCCTTTGGGAAACATCACCAGCCCTGCGCAGCTCTTTGGAGCTGTTCCATCTCAGGATGGAACAGGTGAAACATCTGAGAAGTGAAGTTTAGAAAGGCCGAGATAAAGTTTGGGAAAGGAATGCACACCAGGAAAGAATTATTGTTAGTAACTTTTAACCCACAGCTGTGCATGAAACTTCTGCACCACATAAAGGCACTGCAGGCACGGGGAGCTGGGGCTATAACCCCCCCAAATATTTCTGGGGCTATAAAACCCCAGAATAAAATATATACATATTAATGATTTATAAATGTATAAAAGTTATTATTTTTTTGTTAATTTCCCAGCATGCAGGTATGTCCAGATAGGTGAGCAAAGGGCTGGGGCATCACAGCCAGCCCAGCACAGAGCAGCTGTACCAGGGGTGCTGGAAAGAGCCAGCGAGGCACCCAACAGCTGCAGGCTGAAAACCCCTCAAAGGCACTCTTTGGAGAATATTCCCATTTGCTGCCCAATATTTTTGCTGGAAATACTCGGAGAATATCTCCATTTGCTGTTCTCTGTGCACGCTGCAGGAGAGGAGCGCAGCCAGGGGTGCTGCTGCTGATCCCTTTGTGCCCCGGCCAGAGGGGATGGGAACCCCAAACCCAGAGAGACACAGCAAGGCAGGGACACTAAAACCACCCCATTGCACCCCCAGTGTGGCAGGGACATCAATTAGTGCAATTAGTGCCCGGAGCACTGTGCCCTCCATCAGGGGATGGGATGGGAGGGAGGGATTGCCTCCTGTGAGTGATGCTGCCCAGCAGCTCTGGGCACTTCAGCATTTTCCAGGTGAGCCCAGCACCACCTCTGAGCCCTGCCAGAGCCAGGCAAAGGGGAACAGGGAGAAGGGGGGAGCCAGGAACCCCAACACTGCAGGCACTGAGCCCCGCTGGGCTCCCAGGTAAAAAAGGGAACAACTCCTCAGTGTCCTTTCCCTAACAGAGATCACAGCAGAGCACGTTGTTCCCGTTAACCTCTCACTGCTGGCACAGGGAGCAAGGCTCTCCAGGAGTTCATTGCCAGGAGTGGGGGATTTCTCCAGGGAATTGTGTCCTGCAGCTGCCCTGGGCTCCAGGATTATCCCACCTGTGCATGGGCACAAACCCCACAGCTCCTCTGGGAACCTGGCCAGGCCTTCACCCCCTCACAGGGAAGAGCTTCTCCACACCATCCATCCATCCATCCACCCTGCTCTGCCTTTGGAGCCTTTCCCTGGGTTTCTCCCTTTGCCCCAATAACTGCTGGTGCGTGGGGGCTGTGAGAGACACCAGACCCAGCAGGTTCTCCTCTCAGCCAGGATCAACTTGCTCATAATGCCTTGTGAGAGCACCATGATTCATTTTTATGGCTCATGAGGTGGCTTGGTGATGAACATTGTGGTTTGTACATCAAGACTCTGTTACCTGCAGCATTTGTACTCTTTAAATTCTTTAATACCTGCTGAGATCCCCAACAGATGCCAGGGTGCACATGGGGGTGAAGATGTTGTGCAGCAGGATCAGCTTTAAGTTCAGCCTGGCAATTCTGCTCTGCTGCTCATGGAAATTACTTTAACACCAATTAGGGG
>NW_005054523.1:135074-141054 GCF_000277835.1 Geospiza fortis
CTGACAAGTTTATTTTTTATAAGCCTTTGCCTGGTGAAAACTTCAAATGTGCTGGAGGCAAAAGCAACCTGACACGAGAGAGTGAAACAGTTGAGGGTGTGAAGTCACCTGGGATGTAAAGGTAATTGAATAAAGCTCAGTGATGTGAGATTCTGTGAGCCTGAGCCCCCCCAGCTGCCCTGGGGTCCCAGCCCCATCCTTCCCCAGGACCTGCCACACCCTGACTCCTGTTAGCCCACAGCTCCTGCCCTCCACAGCCACAATAAAATCCTCCAACGCATTCGTACCCAAGAAACACAGCCCTGGTTGTGCTGATGGGCACAGCCTCCCCAGACAGCAATGCCACCAACTCCTGCTGCTGCCCACTGAGGCTTTCCAGTAAATCCCACCCAAAGCGACATTTCTGCTGCCCTGCAGGTCCCTCTGGGGCAGGGACAGCGCCCACTGGGATGGGTGGGGGTCTGGGGGAAGGAATCCCCCCGAGGAGCCCAGAGCTGTGCCACCTGCGGGTGAGGACCCTGCTGTGGCTCCTGGGGACAAGGCCAGCAGCTCCTGGGGACAGAGGGGCCCAGCAGCAGCTCCTCCTGGGGACAAGGCCAGCAGCTCCTGGGGACAGAGGGGCACAGCAGCAGCTCCTCCTGGGGACAAGGCCAGCAGCACCGCCCAGGGCTGGCAGCAGCCCCAGCCCATCGATCTGCCTGTTCCCCAGCAAAGCTGACTGCTACATCTGTTCTGTGAGAAAACATACATTCTGCCTCCAGTACAATCACCGTAATTAAAAATTAACATGCATTAATTGTTGGAGCTGATGTAAACAGCTGATGTTCCACTTAGCCCTGTCTTCTGTACATATCATTAGGCAAAGCCAAATATTGTTAAGTAAACAGGCAACACTTACAAGAAGAACTAGAAAACTAATTCCAACTAAATAAATTGACAACACCGTGCAAGTCATATTAAAACAGTTGGGATAATTATTAGGCTACTGGACGAACAGAGGGAAAATCATGGGAGACACATTTAATTGTTTGAATCTCATCCCACTAAACGTATTTAGGCACAGTGTGAAACACAATTGAACTGGAATGTGGAGGCAGCTTTTCCCCAGAAGCAGGACGTGCAATATACTGGGGGAATAAAAATATAAGTTGGAGTTTGATGCGCAGGTAAAACAAATAAGTTCTGAAACGCAGCGATTTCTGCCAACTGCTCCAGGAGCCGCGGGTCTCCAGAGAAATCCAGGCTGGTTATGCAATGCAAAAGGTTTTCTCTGCCTCAGCCACATGTGCAGAAGCGGCGGTGGGAGCCGCACGCAGCCGCCGGGAGAGGAGCGCGCTCCGAGGAGTCCCTGCCTCCTCTCCATCGCTGGTATTTAAATGTCAGAGCGGAGCCGGCTCTCCCATCTGCACGCAGAGAGCAGCAGCCCCAGCTCGGTGCTGCACCTCAGATCTGGGCCCGGAGCTGCATTGCCTGGGGGTGTCAGCTGTGGTACCCCCAGGCTGCTCCTGCTCGGGGTGCCTGCACTGCCAATCCCAGCCTCGGCCCAGGCTGGAGCCTAAAGGGCATCTCGGGGAGGGGAGCGCTGCAAACACAGCAGCAGCATCCTCCTGAACATCCCTGCCACCCCAGAGCCGTCTGTGCCCCACAGAGCCTGGACAGCTCAGTGCCATGGACACCCCATGTCCCTGCACAGGGACAGTGCCCAGGAGCAGCCACAAAGCACACAGAACCCAGGAACAGCACACATCCTGCCAGGGACACCCCAAATCCAGGGGCTCCCACCATCCAGCTGAGCCAGGAGTGAGGGAATTTCAGCTTGGGCTGAAAAAAAACCCCAAATTTGTTTGTTTACAAAAATCATCTCTGAGTGGAAACACCATAGAGAGTTTTCTCTTTTAATAGACGAGATAAATAGTGTCCAGTGACTCCCACCGAGGAATCCTGCTCATCCTCTCCAGCATCACTTCCACACCTTCCTGCCACAGGTTTTTCTCTGCCATATCCATGAATCCATCCCCAGCAATCCAAGTTCTACCCCATCCCAAATTTAGATATCCATGAGACCTGAGCTGTGTCACTTCGGGTAATTCCAAACCCACAATCACCCTCCTGTTTGCTTTGGGGTTTTTGGTTTTGTTTTTCTTGCCAGGAGCTGTGGGAAATGCAAAAACCCAAGCCCAGCTCAGTTTGAAGGGCAGGCCCTGGGCCTCTCCTTCAGCTGCCCCAAACCAGCAAATGCCATCAAATCCCAGCATTTCCTCTCCTTCAGCTGCCCCAAACCAGCAAATGCCATCAAATTCCAGCATTTCCTCTCCTTCAGCTGCCCCAAACCAGCAAATGCCATCAAGTCCCAGCATTTCCTCTCCCTCCTTGGGATGGAAAGGGCAGAGGGATCAGAGAATAGCCTGAGCTGGAAGGCACCCACAAGGAGCACTGACAGGAAGGCTGGATGGGGTTGGGAAGGAGGCTCCTTGCAGTGCCAGGAATGCTGGAATCATGGTCCAAAAGCCACCCACAGCAGCACGAGGCTCACAGCTGGGTGGTGGTTTCAGGAGCATTGCAGGAGCAGCTGGAGAATCCCATGGGAGTTCAGGAATTGGCCACATGGAAAGCACACAGGGGAAACCCTCCTCAGGGACAGTGTCTGTGCCATTATAGGCTGGGACAGCCCCAAAGCCTTTGGGGCCAAACAAGGTGCTGCCTGTCCCAAAGTCCGTCCATCCCCACCAACAGCACCGAGTAAAGCTGGCTGCACTTTGTGTGAGCAGCAGAAATCAAATGCTGCCAACAGAGGCTGTACAAGTCCCAACACCACATTCCAGTTTTGTTGGTCAGTTCACATTTGACTCAATGCTGATGAAACCTTTCAGTGCCTGTTGCAGGCAGTCAGTTGTTAACCAAACCCCCCTGGTTTTCCAGGCCCAGCACCCCTCACAGCTGAAGTTGCCTGCCCTGGAAGCCCTGGAAGGTTCACAGCACTGCTCAGCTGTTTCATAACAATATCAGGCTCATGATGAACCAAATGAGTTCTGATTTGTGCTATTTAATGTCCTAATGGCTTGACTAGTTAGGTAGATAATTACACAGTATGATTTATCCAACCCATTTATAAATATTTATAATAATGGATAGATTAACCTTTGGGATTTCTATCCTGCAGTCCCTCGGTGACGGGGATCTCTCCATGGCAGCAGCAATGCCAGAGCCTGGGAGGGAGCAGCGGGGTGGGGATGGGGCCATGGGGACACAGGATCATGGGGACATGGGGACACAGGGATGGGGCTGTGAGTTCATGGGGACACAGGGGTGGGGACATGGGGACACCAGGGTGGCAACAGGGCCATGAGTTCATGGGGACACAGGTTCATGGGGCCCTGGGGACACAGGGATGGGAACACAGGGATGGGAACATGGGTTCATGGGGACACAGGGATGGGAACACAGGGATGGGAACATGGGTTCATGGGGACACAGGGATGGGAACACAGGGATGGGAACATGGGTTCATGGGGCCCTGGGGACATCAGGATGTGGATGGGATCAGGGCCATGGGGACACCAGGATGGGGATGGAGCAATGAGTTCATGGGGAAACAGGGATGGGGCTGTGGGCCTATTGGGACACAGGGATGGGGCCATGGGGCCAACACCCCAGGCCAAGGGTCCCAACTGGCACCTCCTGCTCCCCTCCAGGAGCTCTGTGGCAGACAAGTGCACCCCAGTTCTATTTCCTGCCTCTATTTCATCAGGACAAGGACAGCCACGGGCCCAGCTCCTGCTGTGGGGCAGTTTGGGACCAGCTGTGCCACGGGACTGCCCCAAAAGCAGCTGTGCCGGTCCCTCCCTGCCAGGGCACACGGGGGTGGCACGGGCACACGGCAGGCGGGCCCAGGCTGGCAGCTGGCGGGTGACACTGAGTCACAGGGCGCACAAGGGACACATTGTGGCACTGCCACCGTGCAGCGGGACAGACCGCCAACGCGGGGCCCCGGGACAAAGGGACAGTGTCTGCAGGGGCTGCACTCCCAAACAGCCCAGCCCAGCATGGCTGCTGGGAGCAGGGAAATACACGAGAACGCAGGAGAGACAAACAAGGAGCCCGGCTCCATGGGGTGACCTGCCTGGATCCGGCCCCAGCCTGCTCCTGTCACACCTCTGAGCTCACAACAAACCTGCAGAGCTCCACACTGTGCACCCCGCAGCCCAAAACGCCTCCCTGCTCCTCAGCCATCAGCAGTGAAAGCCAAGAGAACACACAAGTCTTGGCACGCACAGGGGAAGATTCTTCCTGACACCAATAAAGCATTTTATACTCATTATTACCATGTCCTGCTCTTGGGAGTGGTACCACAGTACTGGAAATGGTGATTTCCAATACTCTGCAGCATCCCTCTTCACTCAGAAAGAGCATCACTATGTTTAGATGATCAGGACTCTGTTTATATAAAACTACAAGGAAAAAAAGAAAAAAAAATATGAAAACAATAAATAGCAGGAATACTCAGGTTTTATATTTCTGGGATTTCCCTAAAAGGCAGAAATCACTTTCATTCTCTGAGACTGAGCTGCAGCACTTATCGTTTCTATTGACTGCTTAAACAGAAATTCATTGTGTAAGCCATTAAATAAACTTTTAAAAAAGTACAGCACTCAAAGCGAAATCTTTTAAGATTTTTTTATCAGAAAAATTTGACAGAGTAAATGTGGGGCTTAAGAGCTCATATTTTCACATGCAAGTCATCACACCTAATTTAAAAAAAACAAAAACAAGAACACCCAAGAATTATTTGCAAAATTCATCCGTATCCCAGAGCAGCAGTGAAATATGAAACAGAGAACTACCCCAGCCCCCAGAAGGGCAATCACAACTTCATGTGGGATAATTATTCTATTTGAAATCAGGGCTCAGCCCCTCCCAGGGCTGCCCAGCCACATCCACCACCTCCATCACTGGGGTTTGTGTGGGGCCAGAGCTGGGCAGGGAGGGGAAACCCAGAAATGCTGAGGGGAAGGGGAGGGGGAACTGCCAGGGATTCCATGATGAAGCTTTGGGGTCTCTTCTAGGGATAGGAGCAGAGGGATTTACAGAAGCACAGAGCAGCCCTGTCACGGGGGACAGAGGGAGCAGCTGCTGACAGAGATTCCCTATCGCCAGGGTGGGGGTCCAGCAGCCCCTCCCCAGGGGGACAATGCTGGAGGTGACAGAGCCAGCAGCGCCCTGAAGAGGTTCTGGGTGTGTGAAACCCATCGTGGCAGGGCTGCTCTGGGATTCCCAAAGTCCTGCTGGACAGGGGAGCCCAGAGCCGTGCCCAGGGGAGCCCAGAGCGGCGCGCAGGGTAGCCCAGAGCCTGCTCCTGGCTGGACAGGGGAGCCCAGAGCCGTGCCCAGGGGAGCCCAGAGCCGTGCCCAGGGGAGCCCAGAGCTGTGCCCAGGGAAGCCAGGACCTGCTCCTGGCCGGGGCTCCCCAGAAAACACCCAGGGCTGGCACTCAGCACCAGCACAGCGTATTCCAGCCTCAGTCAGATGCTCACAGCTTCAAACACCCCAGTTTAGCTAGGCCTGACCTTGTTCTAGAACCCACCCAAAGAGTCACAGAACACCCTGAGCCAGACAGGAGCCACAGCATCACTGATCCAACCCCTGTACCTGCACAGACACCCCAAACCCTCCTGGAGCTCTGGCAGCCTCGGGACTGTGCCCATGCCCTGGGGAGAGCCCACCACCTTAAAACCCAGACCCTCAAGAGCTCATAAGGAACGAAAACTCCTCTAGAATTAATTTGCCTGGCTATTGACAGAGGGAATAATTAATAGCAACCCCAACATCCTAAGTAAATGAAGACAGCAGCCAAAGCCTTCCTCTCCCAATCTCCATCTCCCTTCCCGGCCCCGGGGAGCTCCGGCCGGGCCGGATGGCTCAGCAGCCCCGGGGGTGCCGGTCCGGGGCCGGCGGCAGCACGGCGATGCTGGGCACCTTCCCGA